>NW_008631703.1:11626-58152 GCF_000691845.1 Merops nubicus
TGAACTATACCTGATTAAGTATCCTGGATTATCTCTGTGTGGCACTTTCTCAGTATGGATAGACTCCAGGCAGAGAAATAACACCTTTGTTCTCTTAACTGTAAGCTGGCATCTGAAGAGATGACTTGATTTCATCCAAATACCTTCCTATTTCTTGCTTTCTTTTGCTTCATGTTTCTTTCAGCAAGCTTTCAGACTGGCTGTTGTTTAAACTGCCTAGAAATGTAAACAAATTAAGCAACTAAAACTCCTGTGGTTTTCAGTAGCAGTTTGGCTCATATAAATAGTGGAAGATGTAGGCTTTGCTTTTTCCTTTTATAAAATAATCTTCAGAATACTGTGATATTAAGAGAATTCTTCTTTGGTCTAATCCCCATTTAAATATCATCAGTTTCAGAGAATAAGAGAATACCAGTGCCAACTTTTTTTTTTTTTTTCAAAATTATGCCACTAGGATGCTCATAAGATACCAATACAGATAATTTGTAGATAATAAATAGCACAAAGGGGAGAGGACCATAGCTGTCCCCGTGTGGCAGCAGATTAGTTGTTGCAAATGTTTTGATGGCTTCATGGTAGAAAGGTAGGGAAGAGCATAACAGAGAGATCCTCTTCTATATGGTGCAGCTGAGGCTACCTTCAGTAAGTTCAGAACAAAAGGAGTAGAACTAAAAGGTTTTTTTTCTAAATATTATTGCATTTCATAGCATAGTTTAACTTTGTCATATGTAGTGTGTGTATATATACACTGTATATAATTAGGTTATACAGTATTTTATAATATACAGTTAATTTTATAGCATTATTAATTATTATAGTTATTTTTCCCCAGTTTCTTATCCAAAAGTCTCAAGGGACTCTGCAGATCTTTTCTGAATTCTTCTTGTTAATGTTGAATACAACTATACAACGTAATGCACTGGCAGGCAAGGAAGCATCACCACTTCAGAGAAGCAGCACCTTTTCAAATTCCAGTGGTCTTTGGAAACCTCAGCATTGTTTCTAGCTGTCAAGAGAGTGCCTCAAGCACATTTAAAGAGAAAAATGGGCCCTGACTAGATTGGCACACTGAATAGCTTGATCAGACATACCAGGGGTACAAGGCAAGTATGACACCTTGCTAACCTGTTTAAGGGCACTTACAGTCTTTTTATTTTAATCATCTCAGTCACAGAAGCAGAAACATTGAATGAGCTGTGACCAATGCCTAATCCAGAAGTCATTAGTTCATTTCTTTCCCATTGAGCCCTTGGAATTTTTACCAGGTTCCTTTGAGCATGCAGGGATATTTTGTTGTGCCAAAGACCCAGAGAAGCGAACACCAAAGAAATCTGGTCCTGCTAGTTGTCCTGCTCCTGGCTCACAGTGAGGTGGCAATGTCTTCCTTCTTTCTTTGATTCTTTTCACCAGAGTCCAACCGAGAAGCTATTGGCGCTGCTCGAGGAGTCACACCCCTACTGTCTCTTGCAAATTCCTATGATCCTAGAGTCCAACAAAATGCAGTTGGTGCTATTCTCAACCTCACACAATCAGGTACTTTCTAACGGTTTACCTAAAATTGTTGTAAGAAAATTTCTCACAACAAATAATTTCCCTTGCATATGACATTCACATCGATTCCACAGGTTGATGACTCCAGTTTGGTCTCTCTTTAGCTAATACAGACCCTTTTTTGCCTAGTATCAAAATAGAAAGGCTTGATTTTCAACCTTAAAAGGCTTATGTACCAGCTCTTAAAACATCAGTCAAACACATAGGAAAAAAAAAAAAGACAGGAAAAAAAATAACTTGGTCTAAAAAGTCAGGAACACATTTGGTGGTACTTTCAGGCAGTCTCAGAAGCTTATCCAACAAGGTCAAGCTCTAGGAATGTTTGACTTCTATCCCTAACTTAACGTTGGAAGATGTAAAATAAAACTATTACAGCCCAAATGCTCAAGGCTCATGGGATTTCTGCCAACAGCTTTAGCAAAAGCAGCAGTTGGTCTTCTGCAATAATAGGTGTACTACCATACATTAACTCTGGAAAAAAACCAGCAATAAATCTCACCTATCTAGATGATACCATCATCCCACACAGCTAAATGATATAATTGTGGGTAGTGTCTGTTATTTCTGGAGGATTGAAGGGAACAGTTGGCAAGAACTTCTAGAGCTGGCTATCACATTCCTGTTATTTTTTCAGATTTTTTTTTTTTTCTTAACACAGAAATCATGGTGAATATCATACCTGAGGTTTTCATCTTCTACAGCAATTCAGATTCTCAGAACAGTTTTTAGCATAAAACCAGCCGAGGCTTAATCAGACAGCCTGCTCCTCATTTGCTAAAATGTCTGTGTACTGCTATATTGCACAGCTCTAAATTATATACTCTCCAGTCACAGTGACTGGCATATATTTGGACAAGATCACCACTGTCCAGAACCCAGTGGCTGCTCATATCCCTTTTGCATGGTGCCTCCAGATGAGAGGGAGGGGAGGGGAAAGACACACTAACAGCACTTTTTTTCTTAAATGGCAGAGAAAATCCAACAGGTCCTGTGCAAGGAAGGAGCCCTACCAGTTCTTGCCTTGCTGCTGGAATCTCCTGACTCAGAAGTACAGGTATGGCTCAAACAAGTAAGACTTTTAAACAGTAACAGTGTGAGTGTAAGGAGGGCACAAACCATAGCATGCAGAAATGAAAAGGTAGAGAAAAGGTTTCTCTAGAGAAGGGGGAAAACATGTGAGGGAAACTCAGCTCAGTCAGATAATGCATATTCAAAACACTCAGTTTGTCTAGCTCTGCAAGAGAAAATTTGTGACACAGAAGTGCATCTGCCAGCACTAGCATAAGGCATTCACACTGTCGTTACACCGTTACCTTCTTGTGTGTTTCAGATCATCAGACAAGTTACAGAGAGGCCTTCTTCCCCTCCCCCCCATTTTTTTTTTAATTTTTTGTATCCTAACTATGATTTTCCACTCTAAGCAATTTTACTAAGTGTTCTGAGAGGACATAACTTGCAAAGATTTTTTTTTCTTTCATTGTAAATATCTGGGAAAAAAAATAGGCCTTCCTATTTTAGGTCTACCACAGACACCATTTGTGATTCTGCACACACAACAGTCTTGGTTCAAAAGTATGCTGATGAAAAACTATCAAAACTATCAATAAAAGTTGTTAACCTTAAAATCTACTAGTTCATTCAGTCAGTCCTCTGAGTACTAGAGGACTGTTTCCTCCATCAGTTTTGTTATCTCTATTGAGATTTCTCTTAAAAGTCAGAAAGGATGGAGCCTCTGGAATTGCTTTCTGCAAACCGTTTCAGCATCATCGTCTTAAAGTTTCCTTCTCTGCAGTTCATCCTGTTTCTTCTAATTATATCTCCCTGTGTAGTCATGTAGATATATAATCCTGCCTAGCATTAATGTTTAAATAATTTGAAAATGATCTCTTGGCATGCTAAGGCAATGACTACATCCAGCTTGAGTAAACCAATGTAATCATATAATACAGTAGATGCAGGTGACCTAACTTAGGTGCCAGCAGCTGTGTTGTTCCAGCAGCACAGTATATTCCCAAATACCCGGGGCTCTGATGGGTTTGTACAATATATAGTGCCACAGCATGGCTGCTGGTGTAGCTATAGCAGATTGCATCACTTTTCCTGGAGGAAGCCCACATGGGCTGTTCCCCCATCTACCTGATAAATCACCCGGAAGATGGAAAAACACTTTATTTTCATCAGCTCTAAATCTGAGCATTTCTCCAATTTATTTTTATTCTCTTCAAGATGTCAGCAGTGTGACCTCTTCTCTCTCTCCTTTTCTCCTGGTTCTCTGCAGTATTACAGCTGTGCTGCCCTAAGCAACGTGGCAGCCAACGTTCAGCACCACGAAGCCATGCTGGGACCTGGCAATGGATTCCTGCTACAGACACTCATCTCTCTCCTCTCCTCTTCTGTTGACAAGGTAAAGCTGCACCTTTCTCTTTGTGTAAAGGGTAGAACTATAAATTTGGGATTCCAGTTTCAGTCTTGCACAATTCTGCTCATCTACTGTACAGGTGCCTATGCAGCATCTTTCCTACGAGAAATGACATACATTAGAAGATACATAGGTTCTACAAGGTCAATGTATGGAGAAAGAGAAGGAAAATCATTAAAGTTGTTCCATAGCCCTGGATACTTCCTTTAGACTAGGATGACCTGTGTTCTTTAAACTTGAAACTAGATGTGACGTGCTCTGTCCAGGCTCTCAACTAACTTTGATCATTGTGTCTGTGACAGAAGGTACCTCGGAGCATCTATTATGCTACCTTCTTTTTTTTTTTTTTCCCCCCCTTCTTGGTATCTGTAACTTTGACCATATGGCCACAAAGGATAACATCTTGAAAATTTTGTTTTGTTGGAAGCCATACCAAAGAAACTTCAATAAGTCACAGTCCAGGATTTAAAGGGTGGAACCTTAAATTCTGTGTAGGAGGGAGGTGAAAAAACAGACAAAGCAAATGAGGCACATTCACTCCATTTTCCTGTAACTCATCTGACATTCTAAACCAAATCAAAATCTGAATCCCATTGACCCTTCCTCATCAACAAGAGGATGATGGATACTACAAGAGGTTGAAAAGAATTCATCAAAACTTTGGGAAAAAAAAATCATGTCCTAAAATTTGTTCTCTGAAGATAATGTAATAGCATGCTAATGTTGTTTATTTTACATACAATAGGCAAGAACATGCATTACTGAAACTGCTCTTTCTTCCTTTCTCCCTCTCTCTTTTTTTTTTTTTTTTCCTTCTTTGTCACAAGCAGGTTTCAAGCCAGGCATGTGTTTGCCTAAGAAATTTGGCTACCAGTGGTAAGCAATATCTTGGAGATAAACCACGCTATTTCTTTTCTTTTTGTCTCTGGCTTTCAGAGTGAGCATGGTGGGCTGGGAACCTTTTATATTAAAAGCAAAGAGATACCCTCTTTTCTACATTTTAATTGGATGTTAAGGGAAGAGGGAGGTGCAGTCCATACAAACCTGCCTCAGAGCTCCCAGGTAGTGAAGGGAAGTATCTGGACAAAGTGAGAGAGACAGCAAAGGTCTCCTTATGCACAGAACCTTTGCAACTTATTGAATTTTTCTCCTTTCCCCGTTTCCTAAGCATTAAACCTGATTAAAATAGGATGTCTCCTGAAGTTGCTGCTTGAGTGGAGACCTGCCTTCTCCCAAGGCATGAATCTGTCTATCATTAAATATAATTTTCTCCCAAGCATTTATCATACTCTCAAAAAAAATGTATTCTCTTAATTGCCCAAGATCCATTTCTACAGCATATTCAGGAGATGAAAGCAGAGGACTGGCACACTCAGTGCTAGAGCCCTGGGGTTGAGGGTGGAGTTGTTAATCTAGAAAGTGTAGAAGCACTTAATTTTCAAGCAACCACAATTACAGTGGAGCTGGGGCTGAAGGAAATGCTGTGCTACACCTTGCTGTGGTTGAAACCCTCCGGGTCTGTTTGGCCTTTTGGGACTGTCGCTCCATCTGCTGGCTGATCTGATATTGCCTTTTAGCACCCAGAAGGGATTCTGCCAGGATGGCTGACCTCTTCCCTGGCTAACCATAACTCTGCAACATAGGTTGTGCTTGGGGACCTCTTTCTGTCTGTACAGCAGAAGCTGCCACCCTCGTACTGGGCCTTATGCTAATGAAGGACCCAGAAAACGCCCCTTATTTCTTCTTGTTGAAGGTCAGACACAAACTGAGGGCTACCCAAACCTACATTCTGCTCTCAAGCCTGGGTTAATCCTCCGGCAAAAAGAGACAGAACAAATGAGAGCTTCTTTTTATAACCAAACATCCAGCATTGTCCCATCCTACCGAGCTGTCTGTCCTACAGACACGGGGAGGTGCCCTCTAATTTCATCACTGAGGCACAAAGGTCAGGGCCCAAATACCTCCTCATGGTGCTCTGAAGCCCCCTGACCTCAGTTATTTTCCCAAACCAGCAGACATCCAGGCTGAGATGGTTGCTGAAGATGTCCTGCCCAAGCTGTGCTCCCTCCTGGCGTCTGGCAGTGAGGACGTGCGTCGTGCCTCCATCGCTCTGCTCTGGATACTGTCCCAGCACCCGCACAACCAGGTACGGGATGTCACTCCCCAAGGCCAGAGTGGGGAGAGTAATTCTGGCCACGGCCTGGGGTGATGCTCTGTTATGGCAAAACTGCATATGAAATGCATTTTGAGAACGACCAAAGGCTCTGTGAGACTTCCCAACCCTTGCTCCCTCTGTCACCCAAAATAACGAGGTTTTAACAAGTCATTAGGTCCCCAAGGAGCCTATCTGTGGTGGTGAGTGGGATCCAAAGGATCCTGTAGTTAATAAGATTGTCTGTAAGGGCACCAAGGGGAGGGCAGAGCAGGAGATGGGTGCCAGATTCCTTGGACTTATGGACACTGCCCTGCACCTGCCTGTGGTCCCCTCATCCCTCAGATGAGTGTGCAAGGGGCAAGACACACACATAGCACACTGAGAGACTGCAGCCATGGCGGCAGCTGAAGAAGCTGTTCCTTGGCTACAGAGCTTCCCCTCACACTGAAAAGCAGGGAAACTAATTTAAAGTGTGCATTTCAAGTGCATCTGTGCCAGGTACAGGGCAAAAATGCATTACTTTCCTCTATGGACAGTGACTCAAAAGAACATTTGCATAAATTTAACATCTTTTGAATTAGGATCAAAACATCAAGAGGAGCTAATAAAATGTGAAATTAGTGAATCACATTAGTGAACCTTTGGCTAATTTACTTCACTGTATCCTCCTCATGTCCTTAGTTACGGAATGGTTCCTTTGCCCACGTTCAGGGTAAACACCACCATTAACAGTGCAACACTATGCAAATACATGAAGAAGTCTGGGTAGAAATAAAATACAGCAAACAAACAAAACAGACACTCCTGCTCTACTTTAATCCCCCACATAAACCAGCAAAACCAGTAAATAGCAACTGACAAATTATAATTGTTTTTAAGTGTGCTTTTCCATTACAGTAATTATAGACATCCTTAAGAACATGGATAGGAAAGGTTTTTGATGGGTGTCATAAGCTAGCAATAACCTTTTAAGAGAGTCAGAGTTTGGGTAGATAAAGCAAAAAAATGTGAGAACCTTTCCTGCCACATTGCTTTAAGCAGTAGTGACAGTCTGAGTAGCCACACCTGGGCTTGGGTGCTTCTCATGGCTGAAATACACTCAGTCTGATTTGAAATTTCCTCTGGCTATTGGAAGCCCGGTGACTTAGACCTCAGCTGCACGTATGCAGCACAGTGGGAGCCAGATGACACCTCCTCTAACTATGGGACATGATGGAAAAAATGGGTAAGGCCAGTGCTTGGGAAGCAGCAACTAGAGTGCAGAGCTTTTCAAAGGCCCTGTGGCTTCGTAGGCTTTGTACTGGCTACATCAGCACCCAGCATCCTCATTACTTGTCAAACTGCCTCGTACAATCAAACCCCAATTTGCTCTCAACAAGCTTACAGCTGAAATAGGTTAAGTTACCTGGAGGCCGTTTACACAGTAAAAACATTACTCAGTACGAGGCATTATGCTGGAACATTGTTCTTGCTCACATTTGCTTTCCTTGCCCCCAAGCACCATTTGTACTTTTGCTCTCCCAGCAAAGAGTACCCACAACTCTTTTCCTGCCTGACCCCAAAACGTGTCTTTACCAGTGCTTCAAACCCCCAGCTGCCAAGGGCACGTTGCAGCATCAGTGGCAACAAGGGCACTGGGAGTTCAGCCTTGTTACATGAGCAGTGAAACAGCCTGTCCTTCATGGGGGAGAAGGGTCAGCAGCAGGAGGCTGGAAAGCAAAGCATCTCCTTCAAGAGTTTATTCTCCAGTGAGAAGCATCTACATCTCAACATTTGTTTTAGTGAGCAAACAGGGCTGTCTGTGGCTGCTGAATGTGGCTGCTTTGTGCGAGCAAGCCCTGGGCACTCTGGGAAGAGGTTGACCTCTCCTTACTCATATACTGCCTCCCCACCTCCATGCCTTTTCTAGCCTGTTTTTCAAATCTTTTCAAGGTTTCTTTCTCTAACTCACGCTGAATTCTCCATGAGTGAAAGAGGGACTTCTCCATGGGAACAGCTGTTGGAAAACAAACCGCCGAACAAAGCTAACCTTTACAAGCAAGTCAAGTGATGCTTGAATTATTACAAATACTACCCAGGATACAATAGGGCAGAATTCATCTGCCCTTTCGTTACCATGAAGCAAACCCCCAGGACTGCCTCACAGGAGCTCCTCTCCCCTCTTAAACCCCATTTTTGCAATCCCCTGGCCAGGCTGTTGACAGCGATTCCCAGCAAGCGCTGGAAAACTTCCCTCTTGCAGGAGGAAACTTACTCACTTCTCTTAAGGACAGCCCAGCCCCGAAACACTAAAGAGTCAGACTTTGTGAGAAGACAGTCTTATATATCACATTCGTTTGACCAAAGACCTGAAAGTCAGGGTGGAAGGGGTCTGTCTACTCCAGATGATGCCACTGACTTTCCACTCCAGGTACAAAATAACTCTGCCTTCCCATCTTGCTACCTGGTATACAGGGAATAATATTTATCTTGGCAAGAAATCTCTGGTTAAGGGGTGCAAGTGCAGCATTACAACTGTAAGCACACTTGCTTCTGGAATGCTTTTTTTCCCCCCCCCCATTTTTTTTGTTTTTAAATTCTGGGAGAAGTTCAGTCAATATCGATCTGAACCATCCAATCTGTTTTTACTAGAGTTTTCTTGTGATTCTCTTGTGCTGTGTAGGACTGAGCCAAAACCAAAAATTTAGATCCCAGCCATATGCCAGCCAAAAAAAAAAAAAACAAAAACAAACAAACAAAACAAACAAAAAAACCCCCAAACAAACAACAACAACAAAAAAAAAAACCAAAAAAAACCTTCATTAAAATTTAAAGCACTGTCACTAGCTAATGTAGGACCTAAATAGGCAGAAGAGCTTGGCAGGGAAGTTGTCTTATATCAATTTTGTTTATAGTCCATAGAAAATTTCCTCCTCTCAGGCTGTAGCAAGTCAAATAAGGGTACCATAGTTGATGATGGGATCTCATAGGAAAGAGGAGACACTTTTTCCAAAAGCACAGAAAATAGTCATCAATGATTTTATTTCTACATTTGAAGAAAAAGAAAACTAGAAAAAATTTACCACCATATCTGCATATAGGATTCTTTAAATGCCCTGAGTTTAGGCATAGCACTGTCCCTTCCATCTATTTTCATGTTTTATTTTGGGATTGATGGTTGTGACAGTGCTTAAAATGAATGTAAGTGAAGATGTCAGCTGATATTAAAAGAAAATAAGACACGCTTTTTCAATGTAACCTAAGTAAAAGAAAGATGCAAGTTAAACTAAATTTTAAAGACATCTGCTTTTCAATGCTGCTCCAGTGACCCTGACATTTCACAAGTTTCAAAATTATGTCATTTTTCTCGACTGTATATAAAGCCAATTATTTGTTTTACATGGAACACTCTTGCTAATGTTTCTTATCTTCTAAGTAGCACAAATGACATAGTTTGTTGTTAATAAACATAAGAACTGCATAAACAACTCAAATTTCTAAGGGAAAAAGAGTGAAAGAAAAAACACTAAGACAATTTTTTTTTTTTTTTATTTTAACTGTAGACCTAACCCAAAGTATGTTGAGATCAGGTTTGTCTTACAAAGAGCAGCACCCCCTTAATCCATACTGTTACTGAGGAAACTACCTGGGCAGTAATCCAAACTCAGTAGGTCTAATAATCAGTTAATATTAGTGCTAACTGGAGAAAGACTACATGCAGAGAGAGACGGACTCAATGAAGTCCATTTAAAGTTGCCATCAGACAGCAGAGAAACATAGGTATAAACTCAGAATATGCTGTTCAGAACATGTTGCTGAAGTGGCACCTGATCACAAAATGATTTCAACGTACAGTTCATTATTATAGGCAAGGTAAATTGCTGAGGTACCCAAGGACACACTGCTGCTGCTACTTCACCATGCACTTCTGCTTCTCACACCTACCCTGACCACTCCTCCTTCCAATCAGGATCACATGTCCTTCCCCTGGCTATCATTGACCTTTGGGAAGCATTTGATGAATACAAAAAAAACCCTACTGGCCTTTAAAAACTCCAGCTTTCTACGGCAAGTGCTCTGTAGAGCAATGACAGCCAGTAGACCAAATTTTGAAAGAAAAAACACTGGACACAGCTGCTGCACCATTGGTTGAAGTGAGCTAAGTAATGCTCTTCTTTCAGAGCCAAGCTCTATCTACCTATAGTTCACTGCAAAGCTGCATTGTGTTGTCTGTACTGGATGTAACTGAGGTACAAGTTGCTCTTCTCAGGACACTCTGACATGTGCCGAGCTACTACAGAGCTTGGGGATGCTACTGTCGGCGCATAAAACAGACCCTGTGATTGTTGGCCATACTGCTTGTGTCATCAAAAACCTGAGCCTTTCCAAAAACAGACAGGTAGGTACTCACTGTTTTTCACTGAGCTGTAACCTGGGAGGCTGCTGTTCTGTTGGTATCAAAAGAAAGGGGGTTTTATTTGTATTTTTCCAATACAATACAAAAACACTAATGAAAGTAAGAAATACTGGATTTTTCCTGGGAGTGGTGTGGTTACCTAATTTGAATGACTGCATCATAGGTATAAAATGTGCTTCTAGCAAAGACATTTCATACTAATTAAAGGAACCATCCAGGAAAACCTGAGGTTTGTTATAAATTGAATCCTTATTTCCCAACTCTCACTCTTCAATTGCCCTTAGTTATCCAGTTATGGTGTTCAACACTGATCTAATTTCACTCCCACTTTGTAATATATAACCTCAGTTACTGATCTACATTCTGCCTTCTTGGCAAGATACTGTTTGTGCTAAGGTGCTATGAAGATCTCTATTGCTGACTTTGCGTTTAATGAAATCCAAATCCACGGATACACTTTCTTTTGCCTTGCTTTTTAAGAGCACCTTGATCAAACAGTGCCACTAGTAACAACCACTATTGGAGAAAAAAAACTACGCAGATCCTCATCTCTGCTTTGCCCCACTTTCTAGTACATGCTTTTGGAGACTCAGTTCTGTTAGTTTTTTTCTTTGTTCATGATCCAGTTACCACTTGTTCCAGAAATGGTCCACAGTAGGAGTAAAAACAAACCAGCTTTGCAAAGTTTTCATTGAAAAAAATAACCATATTTGTCACTTAAATTTGATGACTTTATGCTGTTATCAGCAGGGAGCTGGTTCACCTTTTGCAAAGCTTTATGATGTACAGAGTATTTAGCTTTCACTGCACAAGTGAATCCATAGACATGAGTGGGAGTGCCAGGTTTCCAGGTTCAGTTCTAAGGAACCATCTCTAAAACACGAAAGAGTCCTTGGCAGAAGAGGAAAAAACATTTTGTTTTCATGCCAGCAGGACAAGAACAGAGAGTGCAAGCTTGAAAGGCAGCAGGTTTGAATCCAGATTCAACCTATAAGTATCAAGTTAAAAAACTGCAAAATAAAATGAGCATACAAAAAAAGATTTTCCCTTTTGTTGACAGACACTTGAGCTCCCTTATGGGGGTGTGAGCAACTTCTATTACTAGTACCTCCCAGAGACCTGATGACTGTGATTCAACATCACTAGTAACCAGTCACCTCCACATGACTCATTCAGGACTTACTCCTTGGTCTCATGTGTTTTTAATCCAGGTCAGCAGAGGCTATGTCCCCTAGCTGTTTTCAACTCAGTCTCTAAAATATATAACCTAGTACAGAGACACTCTGTCCAGCACTTTTGGCATAGCAGATTGTGTACGGGATACACAGAAATGTTTCATTCATAACATTTCTCTCCAGAAACGGAACTCGGCTTTGCTACTAAGAGGTCATCTAATTTTTTTTTTGCAGATCAGAGAAAGGTGTTTTTTTGTTGTTGTTGTTGTTGTTTTTTTTTTTTTTTTTATTTTTATCTTCCCCAGAGGCAAATAAGAGAAACTGGAAAACTTCCACATTTCCCAATGCTTTTCCCTGAAGCACTCAGCTTATTCACCTCTGCAGCAAGACTCGAGCAAATGACAGCTTAATACAAACATACAGCCTGGTATAGCAGCAGTAGGTCAGGAAGTTCTTTGAGCTCAGAGTTATTTGTGATCATAAGAACATTCCACAGCACTGGGAAATGCCTAAAATCAGGTGATCTCTGAACAATGCAAGGTGTTTGTCACCTGGTTGTGGCAGATCTGGGAGGAGACATTTCCATTATCAATGTTTTAGCCCTCAGCAAGACTTATTCAGTACTTCTGAAGTCCTTGGACACCACTAAAACTTAATGGAACTGCTAAACATGGATCTCTTTCTTGTTGCAGAGAATCATTGAGAGCCCATGTATTGAAGGTCTCCTTCAGACCATGCTTTCTACCAACAACACTCAAGAAGACTCTCTCCACTATGTAACATCTTGCCTGGCTGAGCTATCAAAGCAAGGTAGGAACACAAGCCCACCATAAATGCCTTCACCTGAGATGCGTCTGTATCCTTCATTAATCCTAGTAGGAGATGACACACAGACATGGACATACAGCCCAGGTCTTTCCCTTTACATTTACTGGGAGTTTGGCCTAAGCTTCAAGTGCAAGATCTGACTCACTGGCAGGACACACGGGCTCTATCATTTGCACTTTTTTCTGTTGAACCGCTTAAAATTTTTTACTCACAATTAATTGTGATGAACGTTACTGCTGTACGTGGCCTGTCTCCTGTTATTTGTAACTGCCCAGTTTCTCCAGCTGAATTCATTGCACAATAGCAGAAACTAAAATAATAAGAAAAAAAGACTAAAGTACAAAGTGGCTCTTTCTTTTTAAATTTCTTGCACATAGATTTTATAAGAGATCCCAAATTAACACCTGTGGAAAGTACAGCACTCCTTACAGCAGAGAGGATCAGTGTAAATTTTCCCATCCAGCCCCAGCATTGAATATTGTCTGTCAAACTTTTCATCTTTTCATCTCTTGTATCTGGTGTAAATGCCATGCAACTGGCAGCATGTCACATTTCATTTTGCAAGAGGTGCCCAGCAGCTGCTGGACAACTGAGCCCGCTAGGAAAGAAGGAGTTGATCTCGTACGTGAAGTGATTCAGAACACAAAACCAACGAAATAAAAATTCCCCAGCCTGTCTATGCACCATGGCCCTATCTTACTGAGAGCATAACCTTCGGACACGACCTTGTTTTACAACCTAAGTGTACTTACTGCCCAAGTTCAGCACTTACTTTGCTTCTCTAGCTGTATGAAAGGTTTCCTGTTTAGGCAGCATGGTTTCTAGCAGGCTTTGCCTTCATTTCCTCGACACCGGAGTTTCTGTTTACAGACTGCTCTCTTATCTTTCCATCTTCTAGAAGAAGCCGTGTTGCACATGGTCCAGCGGATGGATAAACCCTTGACAAAGTGTTTGGTGAGACTGGCTGGTCAACTGGAACATACAGAGACATCCTTTCAAGCTGCCTCCATCATCCAGCACATGACAGGTCACGGTAACTGTCACACAGCATTAACTGTGCTTTCAAAGATATTTATGTCTGTCTGTCTGTCGTGAAATGAGCCTTTTCCCAAAGGAGTTAACTCTCAGGCACTGAACAGTCTCTAACATTCCTACAGTATCCTCTATCTGGTCTCTACATAATTTTTAGCGTAAAGGCACTTACAGTCAACCTTGAAATACAAATAAAATAGCACTTGAGGGATGAAAATGGACTACGAAGATCTGATTCAGGTGGTTTTTGCCTTCAAGCACTGTCATTCTTCAGTCTGCAGCCATTTCTGAGGTCCTTAAAACCAACATAAGTAGGAAGGTAGGCAAGCATAAAATACTCCTTACCAAGGGAAAGATGAACATATTTCACAGAAAAGTGATTTTTGCATTTTTCTGTTTGACCCTCCTTCTCAATATATACAACATGACAGCATTCTGCACATACCAGAGTAGAAGCTGGTAGAGACAATTACAAAGAGATGGCTGTATTCCAAAATTTTAGATCAACTCTGCTTCCTAACCAGCAAGAGGAAAGCATCTTCCTGAACCTAATGCTTCTGTTGTAATTCTAGACTACATTAGCAGTAGCAGCGAAGTAAAATGGCTTTTAAGAATGTAACCTGTATTTTTTTTAAGTTTCAGTGAGAGAGAATTATTTTTACCTGTAGAAAACAAACAGCTTTATGCTTAATATACTTGTCCCCTGCAGCTGACAGCCTTTAAGACTTGCAAGAAAAGGGTGTTCAGATGATTCTTGTCACGTTCTCTAGAAAAGCATGGTTAGATTTCAGTCCTTAGATGTGAGAAAAACCAAAGTCCGTAATGAGTCTCCAATAAGGGAAAAAACAAACCTGTTTTTTTTTGCAACAGAGCAGACTCAGGTAGTGAAAAGAGTCCAACAGCCTAGTTGCTTCACAGAGAGGTTTGCATGTCAGGCTGACCAGTCTGTGAACCAGCATGTGCCTCACACAAGGATCAGCTTCCCAACACAGCAGCACACCCAGCGCTTTGTTTACCTGAAGTATCGGTGGTATCATTAGAGGCTGTTGCACATGGAAGTCCTTTGCTATTCTTTGCAGTAACATTGGTTGTAGCTGAAGGTAGATGTCATTAATGATCTGAAACGCTGTTATAAATTGTTTTCAAAATGTCTTAAAGGCTCCTACTGACCTTAAGTGCTTCCCATTTATGCAGAAAAAATGATGCTTTTGTTGAAGCGTCACATTGGAGAGATTCAGGCCTACCTCAAGAATTTTCTTACCCATCAAGAGATCCGTTTTCAGCAGCTGGGCATCTCTACATTCTGCAGACTTCGAGAAGGTACGTCCTCCCTGCTGGGCTGAGCCCCTGGGGTGCTGCCAGGCACTGCCAGCTCCTCCTGGCACCAAGCAGGCACTGCTTCCCTACAGAAATGGCAGCGCTGGGCCGCCTCCTCTGGAGACTACTTCTGCTCACTTAAGCAAACAATCTCCAGGGTAGCTGTATAAAACTTGGTTTTAAGTGACTTGATACAGGAGTTTTTTGTTTGCTTGCTTGACTAAAAACTAAAGGCTTTCTGTACAGCAGGGAAACGGGACTTCAGATATAGATGTTGTCATCCAATATAAGACTGTTTAGCACTAGATGCAGTTCTCTTGATTTTTTGAATTATTTTTTATTATTTTTTTTGGGTTTTGGTACAAGTTGAGTTCAGATGAGAGGTATAATACGGTAACAAATGTATACAGGATGTATCTTCACATATATAGAGCCAGCCGTATCAATCCTGCCACATTTTGATATGCGCCTATTGCATAAGGCTGAATTTAGCAACTGAACTTTAGATACCTGGATCAGGAGAATTTAGCAGCAAATTTAGCATTCCAAATTAAAATCTAGAATAGTCATAGGGAGTCATAGTGAAAACTGCATTAGTATCTGTTTTGTGTAGTAGAACATTGTTCTAATTCGTCTGTACTTTACACTGTAGTAAGAACCATCAGCTGTACCTAATCTGAAATATAAGCTTTCTAAGCATCAGCATTAAAACACAGGGAAAAACAGCAGGTTGCCTAATGCTCATTTTTCTTCTTCAGATCCAGAATTTTCACAAGCATTCAGAAAAAGCCAGATGGCCAAACTCCTCGAGCAAGTCCGTCAACAAACAGAAGAAACTCAAGAGCTACTTAGGGCAGCTATTTGTCATAAGGACAGTTAATATTTAAGCTACATGGCTTATGAAAACTTACCAGGTCCAAGAGGCTGAATTTTCAGAGAAGACAGGTCTTTTCATTGGTTCCTGTAGTTAAAGTTTTCTTGCTACTTCTGTCACACACAAGAGGTGTTCCAGTAACAAGAACTGGAACAGGTCGAAAGGCAATCCTTTTAGTGCTTTGGCTGCTAAAGTGTGCTTGAGGACTACAGCTACATTCTTTCTAACTGTTAGGAAAACACCTGCTATGCTTGGGTAATCTTCCATGGTTTGTTTTGGGTTTCCTCACTACCCCTGCCAAAAAACCAGTGCTGCTTTCATCAGGTTTTATTCACCTAACAGGCCGATGCTACTGAAGAGGCATCATCTCTCAGGTGTGCAGGTTCCTCTGCATTCACCTTTATTTTATTTCTGTTCCATGTTATTTATTCCAGAGCACACTCCAGTGACTTTACTTCAGAAAATAACTGAATTAACACATAGTATAAAGGTAGCAAACTACTAACAGGTTACTATTACAGGAAGTAACTGCTAAGGGGCAACTCAGAAAAAATTTGTACAAAAAAAATAAAATAGGGCAAGTCTTAAAGCTGACCCTTTGCCTACACTGTAGGCACTATTCTTGCAGAGTAGCAGAAGTACATTGAGGTAGGTCAATGTTGAACAGAGCATGTCCAGAATATGCAGCAGCTACCATGCAAGATTTAGGTGATATGTGTCTGAATACAGAAGTCTGTGTCCTGTAAAAGGTAAATTATTTCCAAAATTATTTGCAACAGGGAAAAAGTGAAAAAATCCGGATCTTATATTTTAATATTTATGTTTCATTTTAAAAGGAGTTAAAGAAAAAAAAAAAAAGCACTAGTATGTTTACATTCAACTAATTTTGTTTCATATATACAGGATACTGAAACCTGTCCTCCAAAGGGAGATTCTGTCTCAAAGACCTTTTAGGCAATCAAATTTTTCAGGAAAAAGTTGTAGCACAGAGCCTTGAAATTATGGGGAACTAGTGGTTTTTTTTTGTTTTTTTTTGGTTTTTTTTGGTTTTTTTTATAGATAGGCTTTAATTTGTAAGAGAATAGTTATCTAATAGCAATATCAATCTAATAGCACCTTTAGTCAATACACTTTTTAAATACAAGAATCTGGCTGGAGCTTCACATTGAACTGGCTGGAATACTTAAATTTTGGAACCACTGTTCTGGTAAACATCTGTTCTCAGGTAGCACAGTTTCTTAGGAAAATACTTCCAAACTGTCTCCTGTCTTTTGAGGTACTTCTGACCATGATATAACTCTTAGATGCATGTAGAGCTTTAGAGCTGCTACTGGCTACAAATATGGAATTAAAGCAAGATTAAAAATTATAATGATGAAAAGAATTTAAAAATCATTCTGTTATAACTAAGAACTCAACATTGCATTTTACTGTGGCCCAGATCACTAAGCTTAGTTTTGGTGCTAAGGGGAGGCATTTCTGTTAATGATTCCTTTTAAGAACTGTAAATTCTTTGCCATAGTACTGTAAAAAAAACCAAAACAACAAATGAAAACTAGAAAAAACCAAACAACCAAAACCACAAGCAAAAGCTTCTCTGCAGTGCAGTAAAAAGGCCTATTAAAGCACAGGGCAGATAGATAATTAAAGGCCTATTAAAGCACAGAGACTTCAGATAAAGAGTGTGGCATTTTCAGTATTCATGTTTGAAAGGAATTTTCTTTTGAAATCTCATGTAAAAGACCCACGTGCTCAGCTGGGCATATTAGAATGGAGGACTGCAAAGAGCTGAAGGACACAGCTATGAACAAAACCAGAAAATCTCAAACTTCAGGCCACCTCCTTGGGTGACTTTAGATCATTTTCCAAAAAGAAAACCTGTGCAATATTAAGTAATGGCATTAGAGTCTGTCTGGTTTTCTTGGGTATTTAATTGCAAACAATGCTTCAAGGTCCTGGCAAGAAGGACAATAATGAAGCATTCACCAGGAATGCAGAGATGAGACGTTTGAAATGAGAAAAGCTAACGGTGAGCAACCCAGCAGCTGTGCTATACTGAGCTAAACTCAGTGGATGTCACCCCCCTAAGTATTTCTCTTGTGCTGTTAAGACATGAGCTGACTTCCACAGCTGCTAGCTCTGCCTCACTGAGTAGTTAAGTCTTGCCTCTGATAGTACCATCAACAAAAGCAGTTGCAATAGCAGGCAATGGAGCTGGCTTTCATTTGGTATCGTATTTTATAATCAAGAACAATATTCAACAGAATAGAAGCTATTGTTCCTTGCATAATTTAAAACTGAGCCCAAATAGATCAGGATCAACATAATTTAAACCTAAACCTAAATGCATCCAAATTGAGGCTAAATCTTAGTGGCTATTTCTTTGCTCTGTTTCTAGCTGTATGACTCTATACTAATTTTCTAGTAAAGAGATTAGAGAAAACCTGAAGAAAAGTTTTAAGCAGACCGGGAGCAGCAAGAAGAGTTTTTCATCACAGACTGACTCCTGTTTGAACTATGCAAGAAAAGGAAAATGTAAATAGAAGTAAATATTTCAAACAAGTTTTATTTGGTACTTACATGCTAGATATAGGCTTAAAGAAAAACTACATATTTTGGACACTTCAAAATATTGTGGCTATGTACATGAAAAACTAAAGGAAGCAAGAAAGGAACCCAATTCATTTTACTGTTTCGCAAGCTGCTATTGGAAGCATTCTGACTGAATGGCTGTACTTTCCCTTCCATATGTTCTCTGGCAGATAAAGTCTCTTTTTGCATTGCATTTCCATTGCTTTTATCCCATCTCCTGTGTCAGATGAACATGTGACAGCAGCAAAAAGTCATTTCTTCAAAAATTCTTCTGCTTTTGTCTCAGGATTTCTTCTACTAGCACAGACTTTGGGCACAGCTCCCTAGAAGCCTCGCTCAGCGCTCACTAAAGGCAGGTGCAGGAATCTTAATGGTACGTTCTCTGGTAGCATGAACTGAAACCCCATAAACCTCTATTTCCACTAGCCAAGGATCTACTCGCTGACTTTAGTGAGCAATACATCAAGCCCTGGTTGGTGCTTCAAACTCACACACCTAGAGTGAGCTCTACCTGTAACAGCATTGTTTATCAAAGCACAGAAAGGTGCAAGATTTGACAGCTCTGCCCAAGAGCAACCAAAAGCGAGGGATGGAACAATGACAGTAGAAATCAGCATCAAACTAAAGAGAAAGCTCCTCTTATCACTCAAACTGCACTGCTTTATAAAAATCACACACCACAAAAAAAGCACAAACAATGACCATTTTCCCATTTGCTCTGAAACGAGCAAAACCAAAAAATCCTCAAACCTGCTCCATCATCCAAAAATCAAATGTTTCAGGTTTCACACAGTCTTCAATAGTCTGATAAGGCAAAGTCTTCCATCATTAGGAACAGCAGCAATTTACAGGACTCAGAACAAGGTACTTCCTTCTGTGTGCATGTATGTGTACACATCTTTTATAGTACTATGAACATGGATGTAACTGAAAAAATCAAGTTTGCAGTTATCGTTTAACACATTTTTCTAATTTATTCAATTAAATGATTTATTTCTGTACTGAACAAAATTCATAAATACATAATCTAGGAGAACAATAGGTTTTCCTCTTGTCTGTGAAAAAAATAACGCTTTCAAATTTTCACATTTTAAAACCTGCCTTGTTTTGTGTCTTTAGAGAATATGTGAGAAGATCATAGTGACGTCTCAATTTACAGAATGTCCCTGTAGGAATTACATTTACAAGAACCTGATACAGAAGCCTATACTTTGCCCCCATAATTAGAGTTCTCTGCAGTAATATTTAAACCAACAGGTTTAAATAAAACACCCCATTAACTCTACTTGTAGAGCAATGAGGTATTTATTTTTCAAGTATTAGAACCACAAAGTGTAAAAGATTCTTTGCCAATTTTACAATTATGCCTTTTAAACCAACACCCACCTTTTTAAAAAAAGAATCAGTCCCACCACCCAAATCAGCCCATTACTTTCAGATTCCAGTGTCTTGTGTCTTAAGGAATGCAGAAATATCCATTTACTAACAGAAAAAGCTTGTTGGAAAAAGCCGTATTAAGTTACGCACGTGAAGCATGATTTTTCTAGTGATGAAAGCTATTAGAAAGGTGATCCAAGTTTATTCCCATCATTTCTTCTGCTGGTTTTACTAAAGTCCTTCCAAAAAAAGATATTCAAGAAATCTTTAAAAAACCGGAGAGGAAAAATAAAACTCCTTCATAGCATGGAAGAAACTCCACTGACTGCAGAGATGCTCACTCATCACCTTTGGTTCTTCAGAGGAAACAATCAGATCACTTCTACAACAGAAAGTATCAAAAATAACAGATCAGGAAAGGGTGACAATGCTTACTTCAAATTCCAATGCATTTATGCAATTATCTTATTGTAAGATGATTTTCCTTACATTTTCTAGCCACAGAGAAAGAAAGCGTCGGTCCAATTTAATTTACTAAACTACTATTACTTTACCTAACATCCTTTAAAAGTTGTGACATAATTCAGAAAAAATCTAGTGTGTTGCACTGTCCCTCAGTATTAATGTCAGCAAGAACCTAATGAGGGAAGTACATCCAGAATTTTACACAGAAGGTGGGTACCAGTTGCCCTTCTGCATGTGTCTGTGAGGTACCAGACTTGCAGAACTGGAAGGTGATTGCTGGTCAGAAGCTAGGAGCAGCTGTTGTCACCCCTTCTGTTTGAAAGCACAGGGCAAACATTTTCAAGCCACCTGAAACAGCACCAAGTGCAGGGTAATTGAGAAGCCCCTTCCAAAAAAAAAGATAAGGCCTCACCATAACTTGGACAGCATTTGTATGCGTTTGGCGTGCATAGCTTTACAAAGAGAAGACATGCTCCTTTCCCCAAATAATATGGGGTTTAAAAATGCTTAAACGAACCAGTTTATAGAAATCAAGAGCTCTAGGTGCTCTGTCAGTTACAACACAAGTGTTAACGAAGGCAAACCTACCTGCTGTTTGATGTGTTTGAACACTATCTACCTGAGGCAAAAGAGTCCCATTATCTTCAAAGGCTAGAATTGGATTCAAAGGAATTTCAGAACTATTGCTTCCGTCATTGTTCATGGCATCCAGCCGGGGTGGTTTAGAACCAATAGGCAAGTTTATGATCTCTTCGAAGTTATCATCCTGCATAGACATTCCATTTTCATTTGCATTTTTCTCTGGGTTGAGATTGCTGAAAGAGAAACAGGTATTTCCTCATACACTTCATCTAGAACAGGAATTCAGTCCTCCTCAAAGCAGTATTACAAACTGAAGAAAAGTTTGCATTAGTCCTGAGCATTCTTGTAGACATTGAAAACAAAACTATGCTTCTACCACATTTGGCTACACGATACCCAGAACTATTGAGAGCTTTATGGACGCTGCAGTTCTGAAAAGTGACTGCAATGGGAAGCAGTAAGAAAGCCCCTGCAGCACCACCACTGCCATCTTGAACCACCCACCTCATGCAATTTACAGCCTCTAATGTCTTTTTCAGCTGTCAAAACCTTTGCCATACCCCTCCTCTTATTGCAAATCAATGTAATCACCCTTAGGTAAGATCACTGTGATTTTTGCTATTTCTTGGATCACCACCTGCCTCCAGTTTTAGAAGAGACTCTTCTGCCTTCCATGTATGCAGAAGAAAAACTCACTTAACAATGCAGCTCTCCTTTCAGTCTCTCCTCCACTACACATTCTTAGGACTTATTTCCAAAGCGCTACCCAGCCCTGCACTCCTTCCACTGGTCACGTCCAAAGCAAAAGAAACACCTCCCAGCATCCCTCGTGTCAATCTGCTTGTTCTTTCTCCATCTCCCACTTGAGTCGAGGTGCCTTATGAGCCAGCTCTGGTACATCTCCCCCAGCCAGGAGCAGTACAAGCACAGACACGCTCTCCAATTACATGTAATCTCCTGAGAAGATACATGATCATGTCTCACCATCTTGCCCCTCCCCTCCAAACCCTTCTATTAGGCACTGTATTGTCAAACCCTGCTGCTGCCTTTGCAGGTGGCATGTGCTATATTTGCCAGAGGGGAGAAACTAAGGTGCTACTTCAGTGAACAGGATGACACTAATAGGACCATATGCTCCTCAAGAAAGAGCAAGTGCTGAAATGACACTCAAAACCCATGTGATCTTTTACAGGTGCTTGTTAAAGCCCTCAGCAGTTAGATCCTGACAATCTTGGGTACCTGTTCCCTATTGAGACCACATCATGATTCTTCAGGTTGTTTGGAAATGCTTCAGTGACAAAGGCTCAGATGCAGTTTTCCTGGACTGAAACTAGGCTATCAATTTCTTCAGGCCTTTTCTGAGTAGGATGCTTGGTTTCACAGCTGAATTTTCTCCTGACAGTAAATTTACTAGTCTTAAAGAAACCCGCTTGTAACTGGCATATGGCTTATTTTCATTTGCTGTCTTCTTCAGGTGTCCAACTCAACGAGCAATTCAGAATTTGTTTTACAGTACTTCCCAAGAGACAGAAAATAATTATTGTGCTTTTGAAAGTGGCAAAGCTTCACACAAAGCCCAGATTTCCTGTGAGAACAACATGCTGGGTTTCATAGCAAGCCTTTCCCAGTTTTTCAGTCCATTGTCAGTTCTTTTTCAGAAGGGCACTCGCCTTTCTCATGTGTGGATATGCTGAGCAAATTTCAAAGTGAAAAATATGTTTCACTGCACTGAGTTTGAGAGCAGGCACAGAAACCCTGCTGGCTGCCTCGGAGAGGTCACAAGTCATGTCATCTTTTTGTGCCAGAGATCCACATCTGTAAGATGAGGAGCAAAATTTGTGAAATGTTTTAGGACTGATAAAACCTGAGCTATAATGTGTAGTTATTGGGGTACTCACAGTAAGGTACCCTGTTACTCATTTCATCCCCATCTACTGACAGTGACCTTACCAGAGCTAGGATAACACAGCGAGTTTGCTGGATGGGGTAAGAAAAAGGTGGAAGAGGGCAACTGCTCATTCCTGTAAAATAAACAGCATAGTACTTCAAGTACTGGTACAATGAAGAACCCTCTTGCTTTTGCATGCATATTTTCTTTCTATCCAATTGCTCAGCTGATTTCATAAATAAATAGTTCTTCATATTTATTTGTCATTGCATGGCCAGAATTACACACCGAGTTAGAGCAGGATTCACAGACTTGAAAAATGTTTTTTGAAACAGAGGAGTCTATAAAATCACAGAATGCATACAGAAGAGGAAATCATGATTATGAAACTAAATTTTATGCTATAAAATCTTCTATATTTTATTTGCTTCACCAAATTACTAGGGGAGCAAATTTAGATGAAACAAGGAAAAATGGAACTGTGGAATTAATTTCCACTGGACATTTTAGAGGCCATAAGCTCAAAAGGAGCTTAGACAAAGTCCCAGGAGATTGACATACCCTCCAGCTTCTGGTAATTAGCAGCTTAGGGACTACTTGAGCCTATGGTTGCATTTGGACCAGAGTGCTTAGTAACCCTTCATTGACCTTCCAGAGGATCTCCTTGTCCTTAGATTTTTCTCCTTTACACACTCTCCTTAAGTGACTGCTGCAGGCCAGTAAAGCAAAGAACACAAAAAAAGTAATGGATTTTTAACCTGCTACAGCCGTTCTTACTATCTTATCTTAGGTTCTCAGCAATGTCTCAGTGCCCAGTGCAACACTGGAGATACCCTTTTCAGGCATACAGTATCACAGAAAGAACTGGATAATTTTGGCATTCTAACATATTCTGTAGGTGTGCTTGTAGAAAGACACCTACAGAATAAACACAAACAAACAAAAAAAACCAGAAAAAAGTTGCCCAAGTCATTCAGAGCGCGTTTCCAAACATAACAGTCCTGCAAGCATCTGAAGGACAGCTTCATGGCAACTGAAAAGTGTCTTTGTAGCTTTGCATTTTGATCTGGACACGTTGACATTAACAGGATAGACAGGAGGGAGCTGAGAGAAGAGCAGCCAATTTAATTAAAAAAATTGGAACATCCAAAAAGTTAAAAGCTACTGAAAATTACATCTGATGTAGATAATTTTAGCCAAAGCTCTGTGTAGACACAATCTGCATTTAAAGAATTTGAAGAGTGCCAAGAAGAAAGGTAGGACAGAATTTAGTATGTCTATTTCTGATCACCCATCCTAAATCAACAACTAATAAGGGGGAAAAAAAACCAAAACAACAACACACACAAAATCAACCAAAACCAAACAAACAGAAAAACCCAAACTGAATTGCAGGCCTTTGGAAATTGCCAGAATATTTCCACAGCTGTTATTCCTGATCTAAAAGACATCAGTTGTCTCATTTATTGACATGATGTTAGCAGAGGTGTCACAGATAGCCATTAACAGCAAAGGGACCCCACACTTCCGGATGATTTAAATAAGTATTTATTTTTAATCCACTGAGACAACAACACTGAAATCAGCCAGCAGTGAGGGGCTGGAGGCCTAAAGAAGGGAAAGGGGTAGCACTAAAGCAGATTTCAAGTGGTCTATCCCACAGACTGAGCAATGAACATTTCATAAGGGCTTGAAACCAGTAACATTCCTTTCGAGGACAAGATAATGAGGCAATCACCTTGTCTAACTCTGTATATCTAAAAATTGGTTATCTAATCTACACATTCCCAGCTCCCTTTATAATGAATGGACACAGATGGAGACAGAGATGAACTGCAGACATAGAAAGCAGCACAGAAAAAAATGGTATTACAGCACAAGAAAGGAATCCTATGGGAAATAATGTAAACATAAACCACTGTAGTGAAATAACTCTGAGAAGTAGCAGACAGGATATGATTTGGGCAAAGATTTAAGAAGTGGAGAACAAGAAAAAAATGTGCAAGTGGGAGAGAGATTAGGCAGCTGTATTCATTATCCAACTGCAGCTCCTACCATTGTGCTTCTTCCAGGATTCTACTGTTCAGTAACGCCAGAAACAAATCAGAATCTGGAAAAAATCTTGTTGGAATCTTTTGTAATTTATGAAAATTTTTAAAAGATTTTAACGTTGTATCTTATTTCAAGCAACTGTTTGAAATTATTTTTTCCATTTTTTTGAAAAAAAAATCCAGAAACCCAGATTCTATCCACAGGTTAACATGCTATTAATAATAATATAGTATCCATGAACTACCAATTTTCTTGGTAATTCTAGATACTTTACTAGCTAACTGGAAAATTTTTGTGGTATGCTCCATTGTAAAATACATTTAGAGTTGCCCTTTCCATCGTACTACAACTGGATGGTCTTCACTGAAGTTCAATTGTGAGTCTTCTCATTACAGACTTATAGGTCAGATATAAGGTCACTGCCTGTCCCCTCCTCCCTCCAGCCCAATAAGAATTCACTGCTCTTCATTAGCATTTGAGCATTAAATTAACCTAATTCACTTGTGCAGAAGACACTCAGAGCAAACATAGGTGGCAAAATCAGAACTCTGGCAGCACCACGTGAAACTACATCCCACAAAAATCATGTTCATGTTCAGACGTCATTTTAACTCAGACAACTATGAAAAAATAAAATTGTTTCTATCAACTGAGAATTCATATAAGATCTATTTGAAAACATGGAGTGCTGACATGTTAAAACAACTTAATTCACAAGCAAGCATCCGTTTCTTTTTCTTTCACAATGTAAACTGAAGGAGCTTTAAGCCTAGGGAAAATCGATTAATGTTCATTTGTTTAAAGCACAGTAGCAGGAATACCTATACAAATTTTGACAAAGTATTAGGTGGGATAGATGATTATGCCAATCTATCATCTGCATTAAATGTTTAATAATAAAACTAATAATCATTGACAATAGATATATGGTAAATAATGCAGCAGATCAAACATTTTCATTAGGGTTTATGAAGATCAATTATCTTGGAAAGCTAACGAAGCTCCAGTACAACAAGATCTGCATTGCTGATAAAAAGCAGCAACAGAGAATGGTGATGTATTGAAATTGGTTGCCCTCATTCTGCCAGAATTCTTCCAGTTTTTCTCTCTTGCATTGTACTTAAGACCATGGAAGCAAGCATGCTATTTCCAACTGAATCCCAGCCACAGAGCTGCCACAGGATGCATGGCATGCTAGGAAGGAATAGGGATGAAGGCTCAGCACAGAAAGCAGTCAGACAACTATTATGCCCCATGAGCAGAACACCTTATCTTCACATGAACATCTAGTAGTAGCCTTCTGAGTCACTCGCCTTCAACTCACTACTGATGCAAGGGACAGAGCACCTGCATGGCCCCAACTATAGGTACTCTGGGTTTGGTCACTGAACACCAACCATCAGACCCATTCAAAGACACACGTTCAGGCTAGACCCCGGTGCTGTACAAAATACACACACTGACACTTAAATTTCTCTCTTAGTCCCAGTGAAACTTCTCACACTTAGAACCATAGAGTGGTTTGGGTTGGAAGGGACCTTAAAGATCATCTAGTTCCAACACTGCTGCCAAAGCCCCAGCCAACCTGACCTTGAACACCTTCAGCGTTGGAGCGCTCACAACCTCCCTGGGCAACCTGTTCACCAGTGTCTCACCACCCTCAGGGTGCAGAACTTCTTCCTAACTCCTAATTTAAATCTACCCTCTTCCAGTTTGAAGCCATTACTCCATATCCTATCACTACAAGCCCTTGCAAAACATCCCTCCCCAGCTTTCTTGTAGGTCCCCTTCAGACAGTGGAAGGCCACAATAAAGACTCCCCAGAGCCTTCTTCCACACTGTAGGTGGAAACAAGACTGACTGTTGCTCTAGGCCTTAAGAAGACTCCTCTCCTTCACTCTCCCTTCTTGCCCACACAAGCACACACCACAAGTCCCCTAGGCAAAGACTTTGTAAGCTCTGGTCAGAAGTCTGAGCTATCTTGCCCTTAAAATATGCTCAATTCTTTTCCAGACAAAAGCCACATCTTCCTTGTGGCTAGCATGAGGTCGTCACACAAGAGTCCATCTCCACCTGTTGTTGTTGTGTGTGCTACAGCATCGGGGATATCCAGGTGCCAGACAACCACAGCACATGAGATGCCGTAGCAGCGGTGCTGGCACCTGTGGCTTTTACCATGTGACAAAATCTGTGCTGCTGTGTATTCCTTACAACTGTTTTTCAGGCTGCTTGGGCTGAGCTTACGTGGAGATGCTGCCAACCCCTTCAGCCTTTCCTTTCCCAGTCAGTGTGGGTGCACCACTAAAATCGAGAGTCTCTCCACATCCGAACCTGGCGTACCAGATTTCTCCTTCCACAGCCTTATACACACTTCCTACTTTTGTCACTGTTCTTCAATCTCATTTATTCATTCCTCACTTTGGCCATTCTGAGGTTCCTTCCACACAGATTGTAATGCTACAGGGCAGCATTCATTAGTGTGGCACATTTCATATTACAAACATCAAGGTGCATATAAGGCTGAGAGCAATTAACATTTAATAGCTGCCCACGACAATCACGAGGCAGCTCTGTGCAGCTCATCCAATGCAGTTCAGTGCTCAGTGTCACTGACAGAACTCCTCTCAGCAGGAGCATCCTTGTCAGTGTGACAGCAGGCTAAAATCCCCCAGGCATATGAAAGGACCAAGAGAGGGCAAATTCCTCCTTCAATTAGTGCCAATCACACCCTGAAGCACACCGCCCATTACAGACTGTGTGACGGCTTCTCACATTCAGGTTTTTCCACACATATTCTGGCACTACCACCATAAAATATGAAAGGACTAAGGGATTATTTGGCTTTCTGCATCACTAAAACTGAAATAACTGACAGCTCATGCTTATGTAACAGATTTCAGTTGGTTCAACACTGAGGTTTCAAGCATTTCAATGATTTCTCAAAGTCTGAGTGACTTGCTTCATGGCTACAGAGAACTCCCAGTGATAAACATCTGCCTCTCCAAATTCTTCTCATAGAGGACAAAAGGGTTTTTTAAAATGCAAAGTCCAAATGGGTAGTTCTGTATCTCACATGAGGGACTTTTGCTGAGTAAAGAAAATTTTCTAATACTTCCAGCAGTTCAGAAACAGAGACATCGAGGCTGAAAGCACAGTGTTCATTATTCCAATCACAAAACTAGATTTTCAACAATCGCTGCAAATCCAGAGTGATTTTTATGAAGCTTCATGAATCCACGGAAAGGAACAGAATTTCAGAAACTGCTCTTTTCGTTAAGTTTCAATTTCTATAATAATTGCTGGCAAACAACACACTGTTCATAACCCTGCAAAGAATGTGCTGTATTTTTACAAAATTCTTCCCTATCAGTTGCCAAGAATGGGTTACTGCTAAATGAAAGACAATAAAGTAATTTTCTGAACACAGGAAATGATAACCAGGGAACGAGTCAGACTGAACAGCCCTCTCTTATTTAGTTAATGAATATACAGATCTTAAAATCCTGCATCACTCTAGTAACCCTCCTCCTGTCAAGCCCCTGCCATACTCAGCAGCCTCTCACCTGTCCGCACTTCCGGGGGGCTGATGTGAGACGAGCACTCGCGTGCAGGCCACGGGGTTCCCGTTGTGGGGAGCTTCTGCTGCAGGCTGGAGCTGAGGTCCCTCCGCAGGCTCCAAGGGAGATGCAGGGCTGGTTACCACTAGAGAGGGAAAGCAGGTTTCATAAAACCGAGCCGTGTCATCTATCTGCAGGTTAGGATTCCTACAAGAGGCAGCACAGCCAAGGCAAGCTATAGTTTTAGAGTCCCCATGCCCCCCTTCCCCGCCCCGCCTCCTTTGTTAAGCTTTGGGGCACACAAACCCCGCTTCAACTCCAGAGTAAATGCCACAGATTTCAAAGCTATAGCTTCACAGACAAGAATAAATACTTTACACAGTTATACACAATTCCAACGTGTAAGCCAGTGGTCAAAATAAGCTCTGATATCTGATGGAACATTGTGCTGGCACTTTTAAAGCAGCAATAGAGAATGGAACAGGAGAATGCTGGGAAAACATCAGTTCCCTACACTGGTATTTTCTGGTTCCCATGTTGATCATTGACTAGACTGTAACCCAGAAGGAAATAAAGAGGAAAAAATCTCCATGGGAAAGATAATTCTTTCAACAAGTGCCAAATCACTACTATAAAATGCTGTAGAGAGCAACATAAAATTAGAGTACCCTTGTGCTTCATCCAAAGACCATATGATAGATGTTACTGACCTGTCTCAGGATTTTCTTTTAAAGTACAACCACAGCTTTCTGCATTGTATCTACAGTCACACTAATTCACACACAACCCAGTAAAAGGAAGCAACTGCACCCCACTCATACTAGCATCTCTTAAAATAATCACAAGGACAGTTTAGTATTTGTAGGGTTGGATACATTTATCCTGGTTACCCAAAACCTCTTCTGAAGAGACCCTTGCCTTCAGCTGCTCTTTTTTTGCTATGGTCTAAATGCTTGGGCTGAATTTTCTTATGCTGAATGTCTTAGTCTGATCTTTGGCAAATTTATACATGAAAGATATTGCCAGTACAGGTTTCAGTGCTTCTACAAGTGGAACAAGAGGAAAATACATTTGCTTTAGCCTTTAAAAGAGAAAAGCAGAAGAAAGTACTCCTGCTTTTGAAAGTCAGTTATCTCCTATTTTGAAGCAGAGGCCAAGCAAATGACAAAAAGGTGATGGCTTTCGTTTCATTGCGTGATTTGGTCAACCCCACAAAGGTCTCATATTCTGTGAAAGAGTAAGACCTCCCCCTCCCCCCCCCCAAAAAAAAAAAAATTAAAAAAAAAAATCACCATTTGTGTATAGTCAGAAGTCTGTTAGAGCATAATATGTAGAGTTGGCTGAAATATGTCCATTAATTCATGCCTTTAACTCAATAGTGCATTTAGATAAAGCAAAGCCAAACAGTTGAGCAGCCCTGATGGTCAGGGGAGTTTTCTCTTTATCCAGTCACACAAGGACTCCAGCCTTCCCTTGGGCCTGGGGAAATGGAGGTCCAAATTCTCATATGCCTTAGGAAACTGACTATTTATCTTGTACCTTGGGCAGGAAAGTGCTAGCTGCAGGTTGTGGAGGCATTTATAGTTTCAAGAATTATTTAAGTGGTTTATAGCATCTTCAGTGGTGCCTGAAGCAAAAGAAGGCATCCTAGATGCACTCTGTATTAGCAATTCCTAAACTTTTTTCCACCCTAAGAGAATATGTAAATAATTTCCAAACCCATGCAATGAAATCTATGTCAAAGGGTTTTCTGGCAGTGCTAATTACAGCATTCGCTTTAAACACGAGTGGAAAAAAAGCAGTGCACGCAGCCAGTGCTCTTAATTGTCCTCTGTGTGACTTAAACACAAAAAAAATCCCATGAAAATGGATGTAATTTAATGCGTTAATGCTACAGTAGGATCAATAGGATAAGCCATTTGATGGCTTGACTTCAGTATCTTTGAATACTGCTAATTCATCCTTGGTGATTATTGAATGAGAGCTATATTTCATTTTGCTTCCTTTGTTGTAAGTATTAAAATCTTAACTAAAAAAAATGATGGAATAGAACAGAAGGGGAGACTGAAAGTGCAGGCGTGACAGGGTGTAGCAGGCACAACCCCCTCCTCCCCAACAGATGAACCTTTAGCCCAGGGCTAAAGGGGCAGTTACATGCTAACTGGTGCCTGAGGGTCTGGACCCCCTGTAGCTTGTCCTTGCCTGGGCTTGCTCCTCAGCCAGTCCGAGTGGCCAGAGTGCATCCGTGACCAGGGTATAAATGGGGCACTGCCTAAGAACCTATGGAACTGGTTCTTCACAAAACTGCCGTCGTTGGCAGTTGGACCCTGCCCTTGGACACAGGGTCCAAGATACTTCCACGGCTCGAACCTCTGTGGATTGAGTGAGCCTCACCCCCACCTTGGGTGAGTGGTCTCTTGGGCATCCATGTGTGGGAGGTTTCCCCTTTATTTGTGAGTGTATGCCCATTTTGGTTCATCTTTCCTTAAGTTAGTTGTGCAATAGTTATATTCCCGACAGACACCAAACTTGTTTTGTCAGGAGTGTTGGGCTGCTTTGGTTGCAATAAACCCCGTTTTGTGATAGTGGCTGCTGTCTTGTTTCATGGGTGTCTCCGTGACACAGGCAGACTCAAGCTTTTGTAGGAGCTGAATTTTGAAAGAAATTAAGACCAAGTGAATAAGTCAGCAGGTTTGGAAGAAAGAAATCACAGGGAGATGTTTGGATAATGAACAGTTGTTTTTGATGATTGAGATGAAATAACACTAAGAAAATTTAATAAGTCTGCAATAACCACATCTGTAATACTATGGAAAGGAAAATATAGAATTAGTTTCTTTTGTGATCAAAATCAGAAGAGAATGTGTTTCTTTTCACTTTATAAATAAACTTGGTAGGCAACTCGGTTTTGCTAAACACCAACGTGACTAAGCTGCTGGAACAGGTGACTCATTTAGTAACTGCCAACTACCTATACAGAAAGGCTAAATAATGTTTGCTGAGATTTCAGTTACACTCTCTCTCATGTTTGGTTATTTTTTTTTTCCCCCACTGCAATTAGTTTGCCAAGTTTCAGAGTTGCATTTCAAATCTTTGTGCTTAGTACGCATTTATCCACCTATTTTGCCATGGGCACAGTTAAACACAATACCTGCTTCTCCAGTAATATTTGTCTTTGATATATGTCCATTTTGCTGGTCATTGTGTTTCTACAAAGGAAGCACAGTTTTTAAATTAAAAATGGCACTAAAGAAGGGAAACATGCCCAACATTTACACGTTAAGTAGCAGCACTGACCTTATCTACAGCTTCTACACGTCTAGTTCTCTTCATGATCTCCTCAAGCCTCTACAAAGAAATGTAAAAGGGTAAAATAAGATTTGGGGGCAATTAAAAAAAACTCTCTCCCAAACCACAACTGCAACAATCAGTTGCATCTGTTTATTGCAAAAAGAGGCATTATTTATTACTGCTGGCAATACTCCTTTCACATCAGGCAATACAGAAGAGGACTGCAACTTTTCTGAGGGCAAATTTATATCATGGATAATATGCTACAGCTGAGGTGGAAGCAAACTGCTAAGGCAAAAGGAGTTCCAGTTTCTCTGCGTGTACTAAGTTACCTTCTTCCTTTCCAAGCGCTCTTGCTCTTCTCTTTGGAAATGCTTTTCACGTTCCAACCGAATCCGCTCTGCCTCTTCCCGCAGCCGAGCCTCCTCTTCTTTCTGAGTTGATGGCAAGAGAAAAAGCAGTGAGAAACCATTTACTATTCAAGGACAGATTTTCACTGCTTAACTAGGCATACCTACAAGATGCTGAAAAGACAGTTTTGGGGTCTACAAGCCACCGACAATCTTTTCAGACTGAATTGCACATTTCTTGATCAATCTTCATGTTTGGCAGAGCATTAAGAGATGGATAACTAAACAGTGGACACCATATTTGTTTCTGCACCTGTCTGGTGCATGTGGATGAAAGCACACCAGATGACATAAGAAACACACTTCCTACACTTCAGCATTAAAACAGCAGGCAGGAAAGTTTTAAAGAGACTCATGTTTTGAGTGGTGGATGTTTTTGAGAGTCAAACAAAAGCAGAAGAATATTTTAGTTGGTCAACAGAGTCCTTGCTTAATGAGACCAAGAACAAAGAGCCACATGGATGTTTGCATTAGCCTTCTATTCCTGCATTTTTAATTTAACTTGTTTGGAATATATTGTAGAGAGGTCTTGCTCCCTGATAGTGACAGTGTTGTACGATGGAACTACTACAACAGCTGTAACATCCAAAGTACTTGGCCATGCATTATCTCCAAGTGCTAAATGGGGAGTATACCTCAGTTTCGCATTGCAGAGAAAGCAGCATACATCTTCTGAAAAAGAAAACTGCTGTTTCTAAGCTATATTCAATAATACAATCCTTTAAACATTTGCTTACAGAAGCACAGATTTATGCTTCCGAGGAAGAAGAAAACTAAACACCAGAAGAAAAAACTAATGTCCGCGAGGCAGATTCAAATACTGAATTTGGTGGGTGAGAATGCACAAGCAAAATCTAAGAGCACGTGTGAAAAGAGAAGAATCTTATCCAAAACGCTTACCACAGTCTCTCCTGAAGCTGATAAACCACCATTAAGCCCATCATATATGGGAGCACTTGAAAATTTGTATTTTGATTTATTGACTCTTATGTCTTTTGAGTAGCTGCTGATTTCAGGAGAACTGCATCAGATAAAAGCTTGACTGAAGCGATTAAAGCCTATCTCTTCCCATTAGCCCCACACAAAAGCAATTACGGGCATAGGATTAGAACATAGCAGTGTTATGTCTCCAACACTCTCAGTATCTTGGCATCTAGCCTTTCTATAACTGTGGGGCCAAAAAGTTCTCTGGTATAACACCATTAATTGAAATCCCCCAATACAACTCCATTGATATTTTCATCATGATTTATCAAGAATTGGAAAGGATTTGTTCTAAGTAAATAAATAAATTCTACAGGGAAAAAAGAAAAAAACTCAACTCTCTACCATATATTTTTGTCAAGAAGAAATACCTTTACTCTTTGAACCACTCCACGGTATGAACTCTGCCCCAAACCCTATTCATTTTATACATAGCACTTAAATTTTAGATGTTACTCTAATCTAGGTCCTGCATAAGGGATACTGCTTCATCTACTTCACTACCCACTGGACTGGCACAGAAACTAGGAGGAGGGAAGCATACTTGTTTCTGAATGCGCTCCACCTCTTCCTTCTCCTTCTGTTCCCTCTCCTCTGCCTGTCGGCGCAGCCGTTCTTCCTTCTCCTGCTCCTCCTCTGCCTCCTTCTGCTTTTTTTCTGCTTCCTGTCTGCGAGCTTCTTCCTCTTCTCGGCGAGCTCGCTCTTCAGCTATCCTCTGTGACAGCTCCTCCTTCTTTTGCCTGCAATCATGAAACAAGCATAAGAAAAATAAGTAAAAAAAAAAAAAAAAAAAGAGGGAAACCCCCCAAACCACCACATTCCTGACCCAAGACACCAGCACTGCAGAACAGCCGGATAAAAGTTGCACCTCTGGCTTACTCATAAGTTGTGTGTTCTGCTTCCAGCAGGAGTCAAAGATGAAGCCCTATGAAACCCAAAAAACTCTGCAAGGCAACACCAATATTTCTCCAGCACATGCCTGGCTCTTACTGAACACATTTTGTAATTTATTTCAATAATAATTTGAAATAGCATATATTTTTGGCACTCATCCTGTGACAATGATTCCTTAATTTAAATAAAGTATCTATTTCTGCTGATATTTGAACATTACCTCCTAACCTCACTTAATGCCCTCATCTTTGTATTATGGGAGGGAATAACTTTCCCCCTTCACCTCTGATGTTACCCAAATTATTTAGGATGTTGTAGCTTAACATATCCCCACTCAGAAGCAGAGTGCAGACTGTCTTCCCAGATAAAGAATCCTCAACTGTTTAGCAGATTTTCATATGGGAGCTTTTCTATACTTGTCATCTTCCTCATAGAATCATAGAATCCTTTAGGTTGGAAGAGACCTTTAAGATCATCAAGTCCAACCATTAAGCCAACACTACTAAGTCCTCTGCTAAAAAAGAATTAGAATCGGAATCTGTCAGGGTTGGAAGGGACCACAAGGATCACCCATTTCCCACCCCTCTGCCACGAGCAGGGACACCTCCCACTAGATCAGGCTGCCCAGAGCCTCATCCAGCCTGGCCTTAAAGACCCCCAGGGATGGGGCCTCAACTACCTCCCTGGGCAACCCATTCCAGGGTCTCACCACTCTCATGGGGAAGAACTTCTTCCTCACATCCAGCCTGAATCTACCCACTTCCAGCTTTGCCCCATTCCCCCTAGTCCTGTCACTACCTTGATGTCTGTCTGCCTTTATTTTCCTAGTTTTCCTGATTTTAGTATCTCAAAAAAAAAAAAAAAACAAAAAAAAACAAACCTCAATGTTCAATATGTGGATTCACCTTTGATAGTTCAGAATGACATTTTCACTTTGTTCTCTTTCTCTAGTAACTCATTAACAGTTCGTTTATTTTGTTGACTGTGGCTTACCTGCTGCTTTCATATACTCCAAACAAGATCTCTTCCCTCAAAAATAACTAGCGCAGAGACCACCATCATGAGTTAAGATTATTTCTTTACATTAATTCCTTTAGGCTCAGTATTACAGTTCAGCTTCCATTCTGTATCTCAGAAATATAAGATATGTCTGAAACTCTCCAAAATTTCTTTATCTCACTGAAGACCAGCATTATCTCACTGGTCACAACTCCTTTCAAGTTCATTCGTGAAGGCACTGCACGGAGACCAAAAACCCCTTTCACCATGAAACCTGATTATTCTTTACCTTTTGTTTTCAATCTTTCAGTCTTAGTATTTATTGACCATATTACTCTTATGCCATGGCAACCTGTTTGCTTTAAAAACCCTTTTTGAGAGGGACTATGTTGTGAACCTTTTGGAAAGCCAGGCTATTTTAACTGATGATTCCTTGATCCTGTGCCCAGCAATGTTGTTAAAAAGCTCCAACAAAATCCAGAGGCATCCTTCTAAAAAGGCACTCAACTTGTGTTATAGCCAGTTACAGGTATCCAGATGGCCTACTATTTTGCTAGTAGTAAGTGAGATGTAACACCAACTACCCTCAAAAGCTGTTGGGGGTCTTGATTCTGAATGAGAAAACAAAGAGGTTTAAGTCACAGCTGCTGGACACCTAAACACCACACATAATAGATACCTTACAGTTCAGAGAGGCACTGTGCCAGTCAAAGTTGGGAACAGCTGTGCAGAGTTCTCTAGCTGGAACAGACATGTATTGCTCTGCTAATCTCACAGGAAACTAGGAATCACTACAGTAAGGATCTGCTCTCTCCTCCTGTCCTGTTTTAAAGCAGTATTTTGGGTAAGTTTTAACCTTACAGATCTGCTTAGGTATACATTGCGCCTGTAAAAAACCCCAACAGGAGATTTCTTCTGGGAGGAACTCGTGCCTCCTGCACTTCAGTTCTGTGCTTCTTATATCAAAATATCACAGTGTATACACAAAAAAACTGCTAGGAGGCTGCTAAAAACCTAATGTCTCCACTGCAGAGGTCTATAATCACCTTTCAAGCTCTTCTCTCTCCCTCCTCTCTTGCTCCTCCCGTTCCCGCTGCTCACGGGCAAGGCGCCTCTTCTCAGCCAGCAGCCTCGTTGCTTCTTCAGGGTCCGTCGTACCTGCAGAGGTCTTTGTGGGTGCTGGGGGTGGGGAAAGAACTGGTGGAGTAGGAGGTAGGGATGGGCTGGCTGCTGAAACAGATGGGAAGGAAAAGTAGTTTGTACGGACACAGTAGCCAAGATGACACTGTCTTGAAAGGAACAGAGAAGTTTCACATAGTCTGCAAAATATTTTCAAGTTTACAATGTGTTATTCAGAAGAGAAAGAAATTTCTAGATGCTGGGGGTTCATAGTCCTTAAGGGAAGTTTGTTTTCACAGAATATGTGAAAACAGCTGCAGTTGAAAGATTAAGCCTATTTTCTGTCAGAAGAATAAATGCTGATAGGTATTCAACAGGAGTTATGCCAACTCAGTGAGTTCCTACCATCAAATCTTAAGTTCGCCCAATTCTATTCAGAGAGCAGAAATGAAACATCGTGGTGTTATACTCTGTTTTGTCTGATAGTCTACAACTGAGGAGCAGAGCCAGACTTTCGGGTGATAGGCCAGTCACTTTTGGTGACTTGGTGGTCTCAAACATCAACTGTCTGAAGTGATCTGCAATACGGGTAGGACACAAACAACCATCAATTTTGCAGTTACTCCAGCCTGAAGGAACTTGTCAGACCAGAACACAGCTTCTTAACAAGCTTTGCCTCTATTGGTGAACTATGACTTCTGTTCAAATCTTAATAGCATCTTCATATATATTCTTTATCCAGGATTAGCTTTGGCCACCTGGTAGAGAACGTTTTACTTGAGAAAAACCTGGGACACCTTCGTTCACTTCTCTGTAAGTTTGCCTGGCATTCTCTAGCACAGGTACAGAGTGCCACAGCTCCACTGTTTCTCTGGACAGCAAGGACACTGGCCAACTGAAGGGGGCATGCCCAGGGTAATCTGGTAACAGAAACTTGGATAGGGAAGGCTTTGAACTGTTAATGGAATCACATTCTGGTCCTGGGAATATACATGTAAAATAAGTCATCAGGAACAGCCAGGAGATTATATTAAATCTACATTTCTAACCACCATTTGGGATGTTACAACATTTTCCACACTTCATTAACAACTTGTAAGAGGGATTTCCTCCCCAATTCCAACTTCCAACACCTGGTCATGTATACAAACACCAATTCAGCTGCTTTCTCTGGGCTGAACGTTCACATTTGCTGAGCTCTCTGCTATCTTCTTCTATCAAGTAAAAATTATGCAGGTCTTTCTATAACCGCTTCAGGGCTTTCACCTTGAGTTCAAATTATAACATGTACACAGGTAATTTAGAGAGTGCCAGGGCCTGTCCTTTAGTCCTGAGGTGAGCTGGCTTCAGCCAGAACACTGTTCTCTCACATTACTAAAACTGGTACTCAGTCCACCCCTAGGTAGCAGTCTAGGTCTGGACTAACCTCCAAGACATAGCTGGGAATTCAGAAAATTCTGGGACAGTCAAATATAAAAAGGTAAGTAATTTGATTACTCTAAAGCTTGGGAGCCCTTTAGAGCTATGCTTTTAGTAGTCATGGGGAGAGAAAGTAAGAGAACACGTGGCTGTAATTACAACCTGGCTCAGGAACATACCAGAGAACCTTTGTGATAGTTAAACAGTATAAATTACAGAGTTCCTGCACCTCAGCCCTTTTTAATTTACTAACAGGGACCTAGGAAGGGCTGTCACTCTTGAGGGACACACAGCTTTATGCTTTGTGGGCCTCACTTCTTGCCTCAGGTGCTGCAGCTGGCAGCACAAGAAGTAGCCTGTTTAATGCACACCTGCCCTGCTGTCAGAAAAGATGACAAAAGCTTGCACAGGCACGCCCAAAATACCTTTAACACTTCATTGGTACTAGTAAAGTCATGAGATTTGCCTGTGAAACCTGGAATAGCTCCATCAGTGCTGACCTCCTGGCTCCTGTGACTACACAGCTAGCAGGTAGCCGAGTCAGGTTGAAGGCCAATACAGCTGATTGAAGAAATCAGCTGTGTTCACCTGCAACACAGACCTGGGAGAATCAAAGCTTAGCCTGTGGTCCAAGTCTTTGGTTCGACCACCACTTCCTCTGGCAAAAACCATCCAATGTGAAGGGCTGATCATCACTACAGTGTCCTTCTCTTCTGCCCCTCTCCACTAGCTGTTTCTTTGCTGTGAATACAACATACTTCACTTTTTAGTATCTTTATCACACGTAACCTGTTTCCATACTAAGTGACCTTGTCACAAACTCAAACATTGACTGACTCTGCAAAGAAGTCAGGCCTCTCTTCCTCCTGAGCTAAACTGTCAAACAAGCATGACGATGTTACACTGGTATGCACCTTACACTGGGGAGCCACAACTTGTAAACATTTGCAAAGTTATCGCAGTGGTATCCCTGAAATCTTGTTCAATGGAAGCTTTTTCCTTAAAAGGAAGCAGGCAAAAGGTTATCAGAAGGGCAGTGAAAACCCATGCTAACATGCTGATTATCATATCTTCTTTATATGTCCATGGCCAACAGACATATCCATTTATTATTGTAAATCTCTAGCTTTTTGTGGGGTTACACTTTGTGCAGAAGGACCTGGGTATCAGGCTGGAACTGGTGTAACAGAACTTACTTGAACAAAAGAAATCAATTCATGTCCGGTCCCCTCTCAGAATAACCGCCAGCTACACATCTTGCAGTTAAGTGCAGGATTATTAATACTTAAAATTGTTTTCTGAAGGACAGTCCCAAGGGAATCAATTTAATATTTAATATTCAGAATCCTGAGTAACCCATCCTGGGAATCCCAGTGATCACAACAGCCATTCTATCCTATCTGCGAGACAGTTCATGCCGTATTTAAAAAGGACTAAGATGTCTGCTAGAACAAACCTATGGTTTTCAGATTTACCTTTTGTCCTTCCTACACTTTATGATCATTACTTTATTTTGTCTATACACCCTTTTCTGCCTTGCTGCTTTTCAGTGTTAGTGTGAGGGGGTTTTGTTTGTTTATTGGATAATGTTTAAGTAACTCATGTTGCCTGGAAAATTCTGCTTATTTCCCTTTACTCTTCTTGGTTCTCTGCCTTCCACTTTATCCTACTGGTCTCTCCCATGATGTGCAATACTGTAGGTAAGCTGACAGTGTTATCAGCACAACTATACTGAGTGTCTCACTGCTCACACTACCTTTTGTGATGGCTTCCTATACCATTAGTCTTCAGATCATCATTATTCTGTTGAAAAGAAGCTGTGTTGTGACGTGAGGGACAAAATCCCCATCCGAAAGGGCAGAGAAGAGGGCTGTGAAGCCACACTGTGCAAGGCAGGGCCACATGTTGTTTCGACTGTTTACACTTTCCTCATAATGAACATACATCTACAGGAATGTTCTGAACAATTTAGATTAACATTTGATAGAAAACTACTGAAAGCTATGTTGACTCAAAGAAAGGGAAGGAAGAACATAAGAGACTCTCAGACACTCCTTAATCTAAAGGAGGTTCTCTCCTTACCTTGAGCAAGCTCTGCCTGGACAGTGAGCTCTTCTTGACTTGCAGATTCTCCAGGACCTGTTGAAGTTCCTTTACTCTCTTCTGTCCTCTCCTCATTGGCCTTTACAGCCTCCTTTTCTGGTCTTTTCTTCTCACTCTCTGGTTTGACATCTTTTTTGACTGGCCGGATGTTGCCAGGAGAAGGAGGACGTGCCTGAGCAGAGGAAACTTTGGAGGAACCAGGTGAGGAAGTTACCTGCTTGGGTGTGCCAGGTAAAAAAGGCAAAGACTTTGACGCATGCCTGTGTAACCAGAGAGTGACAATCACTATCAGACATGCTCTGCTGGAGACCACCTACATATAATTTCTACAATTACAATAGCTAAAAATAAAACAAGTGCTCTATTTCTCTGCTATCAAACAGGACTGCTGGAGCAACCAATAGGTTTCATGCAAACTGCTTTTCTTTGCAGCTCTCCAGATGTGGGAGCACTGAGCCCAGCCAAGAGGAAAGAAATCAGGTATCCTCCTCCTTCAAAGCAGTAGCAATACTGTTCTAAAAGCAGGATGGTCTTTCCTTTGTTGCAGAGAGAAAACACCTGTATCACCAAAGAAGTTTGCAATGTCTCACATTTAATTAATAGAACAATCAGAGCTGCCTACAGCTCAACCTCCAGCTAAGCGTGTACTTGGCTTACCAAACTGGAGAGGGAGCTGGTGATCTAGCTTTGGGGTTGGAAGAAAAATGACCTCCTTTAAAGCTGGTTGAGAAGCTGGATGACAAATGGTCTCTCTCCTTTTCTTTTTTGTCAGTCTATAGTTCATCAAACAAAAAGACAAAGTCAAGCCAGAGTTCACATGACTAAAGAAAGCAAAGCAAGCTCAGTTAAGGATGAGGGGTTAGGGGGCTCAGAAAAAGCAGCGCTGAGTCAGTAGTTTCTACAGCCTGTTTAACAAGTTCATTAATACAGCCCCTGTAATCAGGCACCATCTTTGTCAGTAAATATGCACTTGACAACATTAATCCTTCTTAATCATGTTCTCCACTGTCCTAAAATGTAACGGGCTAATTTGCAGAGGCTTAGTTTTACACAGGCCAAAAATTACCTTTTAAGGTTTGATCTTTGCTTATTGCCACAGAGCACCTTCCACCTAAATCCAGGATTGCACTTGAAGAAAGAGCAAAATACACCCCCACCCCGCCTATGCTCACACTTAGTCACAGTCTCTTTATAGCACAAGCTTTCTGCTTTCATGCTTATATGTGCACACCACAGATGCCCTTAAAGCTCTCAAATGTGGCATAGCAGTTACCCTATTCTTTTTTTTCTTGGATGATTCCACAGAACATCCTTTTTTGATTCTTATAAATGGCAAAAATTTAATCTTTATTTTTGATCTTAGGGTTTTATTTTAAAAAAATATTTGTTATAGCTCTAGTTTGTATTAATAGAACTATTGCTTTAAAGGATTATATCAGAATTTAGGCACCTATATACCTCCTCCATTTAACTACAGATGAAAAACTTCAGCGTTTTGGAATAATGAGCTCAAACTCTGGGAGTCTGAAGAATGGGAATACTGGAGAAGACACTGAGCTGCCAGTCAGCCAACATGATGTAGAGGGGCTGCTACTCACCACCTTGACTGGGGCTTAAGCACAACCTCTGCAGCGTGTGTAACAACACCGCTGCAGAACCTCACTAGCTGAGAGCTCTGCATCACTTGCCTCCTGATCTGAAAACCAGGTTAACAACTCAAAAAGAATGACTGAAAACTACTCCACAAGCACATAAACTCTTGGCTTATCTTCATAAAAACAGTAGGGGTTTTGGGGTCATTATGTTTCATGGTCGTTACTTTAAAATGCCAAAACTGTAATTTAATATTAGCATAAATGGTCTCAATCTTGAAGTCATTACTTGAGCCAGCTCTTTGGCAGTGCAATTTAGCAGCTATCTACTGATTAATATGATAATCACCCAAGGTATCAAAGCATACACAGACAGAATAAATGCATTACAATGAACAAGAATTCTGACTTTCTCACAATAACTTGCTATATTGGATCTACTTCCTTAGTCTTGAAAACAGAGCATCAAAAAATTTCTCTTAGTAAAGTAAAAAACTGAATTCTTACAAAAGTTTACAGACAAAAGATTTTCTATCCCATACAAGCTATTGAAAACAGCTCAGTCATTTTGCATTAGCAACATATTTACATTGTCTCCTCCACCAAAATGTTCCAACCTTTCTTCTTTTTAATTAAAAAAGCAACAACAACAAAATAACAAACAAACAAAAAAACCAAACAAAAACCCCCAACAAAACAAACAAAAAAACTCCACCACACCAAAAAACCTGAAACCACTTGCAACGGGAAAGACCCAAGAAATGTTAAACCAAAAGCCCTGGAGATTGCAGCGCACTATGTGCATACTATGAGATTTCTCTACAGATACATCCCAATGCTGTGCCTTAACTTGAATTTCAATATGCTACCATCTGCCTGAAAGATTAAATACTGGCTATGAGTCATGTGACTTTCATTAGCGCTGCTTCCAACAAGGATGTCAATAGTAGCACTGCCTCTTGACATGCTGCCCATCAGGCCCAATGAAAATCCAAGCACCTCTTATAAAATCATTTGCAGAGATGACTCTTCTCACACTCTAAACAAACTTAGAGCTGTAGAGTACAAGGAAATATATAACTGTTCAGGTTCACTGGAGCTGACTGCATCCTGTTGGTGTGGAGCACACTCAACATGAATTTAGTCTGCCTGTATCACACTGTTCTGACTTTCCCCAAAAGCTCAGATCAGTCACCATACTGCTACCAAGTAATTCAGAATGAAGAGGTGATCTGTGGGGAGCCTTGCTAGCAAACTGTTCTCCTAAACCAGCCTCTTCCATCTCAATGAGGACAAGTTCACTAGCCTGGTCTCCTAAGAAAGTAAAGCTGAAGTGACAGTGCTCTGTGTGCTCATGTATATAGAGCAGTGTGTGCACATGCCTTCGCCCCTCTTTATTCCAGAGGCTCAGCTGAATTTGCTAGTGGCCTCAGAGGATGCGAAGTTCTACCGACTCTGTGAGAATAGGCTGCCGGGAAGAACAGATTCCCCACCTGAGGGAAAAGCTGCAACTCCAGCTTGGGCCTTAAAAGGCAGCAAAGAATACACTTGAGAGAAGGGCAGGCACGCTGTGACTGCCTCTGTGCCTCACGAGAACCTAAGGCATCCACTTTGCAAACACGGGTGTTTGGAAAACATGGGTGTTTTTCCACATGGATTCTTTGGCACATAATGAGGTTCTGTCACCACATAATGCGCTGTATTTCAGTTAAAATCCAGCGAACTGTGAAACTGGAAGGGGTGGGGAGGGGAGGATCAGGCTTAGCCAAGTGTCCTTGCAACTATTCCTGTCCTCACAAGCAATGCAATCACGTGCTCATGGCACGAGACAGCAGCTGACGTACAACCAGCACGCTTACCCCTGCAAGGTGTGGTGCTCTCCTGTGTCCAACAGCATCAGTAGAGGCATAAAGTTTTGCTCGGTCTCCTGAGCTCCTGCAGTTGGCGGCCTTGTAGGACAGAGGACTGATGGGGCTGCAAGATGCTGAACGGGGACAAATGGGGATAACTACGGTGTTGGTTGGTTTTGTTATTTATTAGTTTTAATTACAGAGCAGCATTGGAGAATTGACAGAGGAAAGCCAGCAGGAACAGAAACCACCGAGAAAGACAGAAAAGAAAGAAGGTATTAATACGTAGAAGAATGACTAATCCTTACCTAAGAACCACTGACTGATACATTAGCTTGGTCACACATACAGTAAGGATACAATTTCAATAGGCACTAATGTACTTTTCCATTTGTAAACTACTATTTTCTTTTAAACAAGGAAGTAAACAAGGAAATTAGGAAGTATGCCATGTAAGGAGGTAGTAGAAAGTAACAATGTCTTTCTGTGAAGTTTTTATACATCTAGTGGTTCTGAAAAAGCAGTGCACAATGACTGGTTTGACTGATTAGCTCGGTATATGCATGGACATGAGTTTTAACTACATTCAAAATAGAAAACAATCAAACTAAAATCAGAATGCCTATTAATTGGCCCTGAAAGTGAAGGAAAATAAAACGAGACAGATGTAAAGATCAAAACACACTAACAATACAGAACAGTTTCACCTAGGAAATCAATGAAATTGCTGTCTATAATTTTTAGCAAGTGGTGTGTTTTTAAAAACTGTTCTTTTAGGACTATTTGAAGCCCATACTTTTAAGGACTTCAAATATTTCTTGATAATACTAGAATAACTGCTGACTCAAATACATTCTCAACAGCAAACTATTTCACGCATCACAAAAAGCAAGCTACCAAGTACAGATCAACCTGGAACTTAGTATTTGTTAGAGTAACCAGGACGGCAGTTTTTATTGGTTTGCAGAAGGACAAAGACTGTTACCAAAAGATCTCATGCCAGTGGCAGGTTTTCCGATATACACTGTTCTGATTACATATTCAAAGAGAATTCTAACACTGCAAAACATATCATGGGGAACTTCTTGCAGCAAAGTATTCTTCAATTATAGTCCAAGACTATATATATAGATGTAGTCTTGGAGAAGACTAGGAAAAACTGTGTTATTACTGCAGTTTTACTTGTTTGCTCCCGTTTGTCTGTCTTGGTCATTCAATGTATCTTAGCATAATAATTATTAAGCATGTTACTTGAAGAAAAACTAGAGCTTCTATACAGTATCCTCTCTATCCTTTTTTTTTATTTTTTAAAGGAAACAATAACTACATCCTCAGTTCCTTTGGTAGAAGAAAAAAAATCTCACATTTCTTGCCTGCAGAACCCTCTCTGAGCACTCTTGAAAGAATGCAGTTCCACATACAGTTAATTCTTCCAGTCTCATAACAGTACAGCTGCTGTTACAGGAAGAGCTCATAGATTTAACAGCACTAACGCTGAAAATTCTACCACACTGAGAGATTAACAGCATGAATAAAGAGAGTCCCATGTGTTACAGCAACCACACTCATGCCTTTTAGGGATTTATGTTTAATGAAGTTATTATAAGATGACTGACTTAAAAATTGAGAAACAAGAAAATAGGGGGGTTTGTTTGTGTAGGTTTTTTTGGGTTGACTGTACCTAAACCAGGTAGGAGACAACGGCATAACATATGTAGCACCCACTGTCTATGAATCAATTTTCTTGCTACACACTGATTATCTGAAGTTACGCCCAAGGATGACATCAGAAGTATTAAAAGGCAAGCAGTTCATTCTCACTTGTGATGTTGCCAAACAATGCTTTAGGCAGCACTCCCGGTGAATCCTGTGCCAACAGGCTTACATCTATTCAGAGGAGTTTTTGGAGAGTAATTTGAAAAAACATTTTGGTTTTGGAGGGTTATTTAAAAAAGAGCCAGATGTACTTTTGTGCTGGATGTCTCTAAAAGTTGACTTAAAATTTAAGGATATGATTGCATTATTCAATTATTCAATTTTTTTTTTTTTTTTGCATTGTAATTCATCTTTACAGCCAAAGGGCAGGGTAATATTCCAGGGAATAATGACAGGCTGGGACGAGCTGAGTGCTCCGAGCACAGCTGTGAGCCATTGCCACCACCTGATCATTAATCTCCAGGAAGCCTCCTGCAGGAAGGGACTGCAGTTATTGCTCCTAGAGAATAATACCTGGAAAACAATGAGCAGAAGGATTATTCTTCTGGACGGTACAGTTCCAGTTAGCATACAGAAGGCATTTCAGGGAGTTACCTCAGGCTGGTGGCTGACAAATCACCCATTCCTGCTATTTGCAATCTTTTGCAATATTCCACTCAGTTTGGAGCATACTGCGCAGTATAAACACAGCAGTCACAACAAAAATATCTTCATGCTTGCTCCAGAAAAGTAACGACTCAGAAAATTAAGACACTGCTTTCTCAGCTGTTTCCTAATGAAGAGTAGAATATTCTGACATTCTGCTTGGTAGATGACATTAAGTATTCATTTTACAAGTTTTTGTTTGTGAATAGGGAAAAGGACTTCTGTACCTGTTAGTTCCAGTGTTTGCAGAATATCATCCCCATTTTTCCTCCTACAGAGCTACCCCTGTGGAAACGTACTGCAGCCTAATTAGTTATGAGTTCTTAAGTGAAAGCTTCTTGAAAAGTAATCTTAGTAGATCTCTATTCCTTCTTACCTTCTACATCCTTTAACTAGAATAAAAATCCTGTCCATATCAGACAGGAAAAACCTGCCTAGACTTAAAACATTCAGCATGTGTAGCAATATACTATTGTAATGGTGAAATCCCCAGTGCAAGATCATAAAACATCCTATGATAAAAGAAGAGGCAGCTGTCACCTGCCTAAAATAAGCACGTATCTCCCAGTTGTCTGGAATACCATTCTGCCTGGGCTTTAAATTACCACCTAGCAATATTTTTGCATTTCTGCATGTTAATTTTCTCTTCAGTAAGTAAATCAGAAAGCTATTCTGGTGTTGCCAGAGAACTTTACAATTACCATAACCTCACTATACCTGCATATTTAACTTCACATGTATTAAATCCACTGTAATCAGGGCCTATCTTTCTACAAGTCTAACTTGTTCCACGTGGGAAGTGCCCTGTTAGAGCATGAAACTATTATTTGCAGCAAGCAGCTCACAGCCTTAACAAGGGATGTGCTGAATCAGCTCTTTGAAACATTACGCACATTTCTTTAAATAGCCATGGACAGAATGACATTGTTGCCCTTTGTGTGCTGTATTAATTTATTGCATTGATGAAGATGCAAAAGAAACTAAGAAAGGGGTGATGGGAGAATGAGACATAGCAAAAAATTATACAAAGAAACTTTCACGATTTCACACAAGGTAACCATTGACATTGAAACTCACTCCAGAATCCTACACTCATAATCAGATCAATAACTTCACAATATCCCACAGGGAATCTGGAAGAATAAGCGGCCGAGACAGGAAGCCTCTGTTCTTACAGGTTTACCTGCATCTCCAGACAAGGCAGCTGTGCTTTTACTTCGGGCCAGGAAAGAGGTAGAGGGCGT
>NW_008631703.1:58183-66884 GCF_000691845.1 Merops nubicus
CTGCTAACGACGCTGCTCTCCCACGGACTGAGCTGCAGCCGACGAGCTGAACGTGCACCATACAAGCAAGATGTTAGATCAAACACTTCACAAATAACTATGCGTTGTACAAGTATTCTCCTCACTACTGTGTACCATGAAAATCTTGAAACTATACTTCAGAGATCAAAAGCATACCATCATTCAGTGTTTTGCATTTTACTCCAGTTTAGTAGAGAGATTCCCATAGGAGCACACATATCTGAACATTTAATTTGTGTTACTGCCTGTGGCATTAGGACAAACCGTTATCAAATAAATACTGCTATTTTGCATATATGCCAGATACCCTATTAGGAATGATAGGAGTACTACCTGTACTAGGAGAGCAGTTGCCATTCCTAAATAGAGACTCTGACAGAGATGTTTGTGTCCTAAATTCTTTCTACACAGACAGTATATAGTTGTCTAATTACAAAAAAGACCAGTTACTAAAACACCTTCCAAAGTCTGTCAGCCTACATAGAAAAAACAAAGGTTGCTTACTACTATGTAGAGAATTGTGTCAAAGAAAGTTTTTATCAAAGCATCACAAAAGGAAACAATTCACCCCAGCTACAGATATTGGTACCAAGCTCAGCAGCTACAGTTGTTTCAGTAATACATGAAGCCACATAATACAGTAAGCACAGTTGATAATTAATTCTCTGTCCAAAAATTCTGCTAATGATAATTTTTCAATTCAGAACAATAACAAGAGCAAACTGTTTTCATTGTTAGCCTGTTTTGAAAATGCACTACACATTCACCTGGCTGCAGTCACTTCCTTGTCTTGCTCTTCCCGTTACTGCCTAATGCAAATTTAGCCTGTCAATATGTTCCTTTTGCCTTGCCAAACTTCTTTATTTAAAAAAAAAAAAATAAATATTTACACATTGCTCATGGTGAAGTCATAACCAAAAGAGACCTATAACTTATTTTTTTATATTGAGATAAATGTTTCTTTGATACTCTGATGAAAAAAAAAAAAAAAATTGTATTATAATGACCATCCCAAAAGAAGACATTCAACGAGCTCCTATAGTAGTTCATTATAAGAAGCTTACGCCATAGCAATAATCTGGATGTTGCAGGTGAAATCAAGTCTTCCTACATCTCAGCATTCATTTGCCTTAGTTTGGTGTTTACAGCAACAAAATTGCAGCTTGAGTTTATTATCCACTGAAGTGACTGGTTGTAATAAACTTGAGATTCATTTGCATTTTTAAAGGTAGAGATCCATCACTTTTAACAGCCATGAACTCTGAATCTGTCTTTAATCTACTCCACGCTGAGCCGTATGAAAAGAGGGGACCAATCTCAATCTCATCCTGTGAAAATATAATTGCCTAATCCACCCTCAGTGCTGTTTTTCACTTCTCAAATTGCTCCCCTAAATTCTGCTAACTCAATAAGGGGCACTACTATAGAAATATAGGACTCTGAAACACAGCAGGCTCTCTGGATAAATGTCCTTACACAATGTACTACTGCCACAGCTCTTTGTGATTAATGGTTCCATTCTGCACTGGTACAGATTATACAGAGAAACAAAATACCCTACAGAGACCTCCATTACAGCACACACATTATCATTAAGGTTGTAATTTAACAATGAAGAAAAATCACAGAACTACCATTAAATTGGATGCAATAATAGTAAAATCTTTCCCTCCTTTCTTCTCCAGGCACCATGCTCAGTAGGATCACTGTTTAAAGCTACTGTTGCAAGACAACAGATTCTTTTGATCAGTCTCAGGCTTTACTAGGTGAGACTTACAGGTATGAGTATGGATGAGTCTGGAGAAAGTCTTCTGCCATAGTTTAAGACAAGGATCATACAACTTCCGAAAGCAATCCTTGAAATTTTAGGTCAATAAATTAATACCATGCATACTATCTTGGAGTTCATCTGTAGAGCTGCAAAAAGCTGATAAGTAAATGTCACAATGTAATACAGCCCCGTGGGCCAGCTGCAGACCTTACAAATGAGGCCCCAGAGATGAAGTAGTCTTGAGGACACAGTTAACAGACTGATGACTTGGAACACTAAATTGCCATGTTTTACCTGTCCTATGTCACTTAAAACATATTCACCTGTAGGGTAATTCTCTTTTCTCTTTTCCCGTAACACGGGGGAGTTCATATCCAGATCACCTACTGCAAGCAATTGTGTGCCCACAGCATCCAGTTAGCAGCACTGAGGCAGAGTTTGGGAGCGAGCTAGCTGATAAATGCCAACAGGGAGCTAAGAGAGACCAACAAAAACTCTTTTATCCAGGTAAGCCATGGGCCTGATTCAGAGGTCAAAACAGTTTTAGCCAGGAGCTTAGAGTGAAGTCTCCCTAAATCTTTACAATGAGTTTAGATCAGAGTTTATTTAAATGCACCTTGGCTTTGTGGATGAAGTTAGTCACATGCTGAATTTTCCAAACACACAGTTCCCTGAAAGCATCGTATTTGACACTTTCAATACATATCCTAACAGTCAATAGGAACATCTTTACCCTAGAATGAATGCCAAATAAATTCTTGCCCACTGAATTCTAACTAGAAGAGCATTAACGGCTAAATGCATGGAACAAATTAACTTTGGTGTCCAATTCACATTGGAGCAAACTGAATACAAAACAAAGAGGATCCCAAAATACTAAGATCAATTTAAAGAAAACAAAGTCAGTTTTTTTTTTTTTTCTTGCTCTCTTGTTTTTAATGCCTTAGGGTGACGTTTTTAAGGTTTAATCCTTCAAATCATCTGACAGACATGGGGAAATTATTTATTTTTTTTTTTGTTCTCATGCTGTATTAGAGCTGTTTGCTCCTTGTTTCCACACAGGAAGCATGGTTGTGATAGGGATGCTGGTGCAAGCAAGTGCCCCTACCCCCTGCTACAAGAGGGCTAGTTTAAACAAAGGTCTTTACAGCTAAACTTGTAACTGAGCAAACAAAAGTCCCAGGGAGCTGGCAACAGTGAATTGATTACAATCATCTGTATTTGTCTTCAGGATATACAAACTGAACACTGGAAAGTTATCTTAGCTGCAGCAGAATAGATTGCAAGTAAGCAAACAGCACAGCATCTGATTAGTTCTAGGAACAGATGGGAGGCATGGATTATAACAGGCCTCATGATGAGCACCAGGAACGAGACTCTCATTGGTAGTAGTGGTGTTTGCTCATACAGACCCACAAAAATGGTGAGGAGAAGATGGGGGGAAGCTACTCTATTCTTAGATTCTCTTTCAACAGATAACAACACTGGAGTCCCTGGATTTCTTCTATAAAGGTGGCAGACAGGGGTGATGCAGTGATTTCTACCATCACCTGTTTGAAAGGGAAAGCACTGCAGAGAGGAAGGTGAACACAACTATGGTGCAAGCTTTGCTTTTCAAAACTAAGAAAGCGTGTAACTTGTACCTCATTTAAAGTATACCCACTTGCTGAGCTTTTGTTGAAAAGCACAGTTACCAAGATTTATTGGTCAACAGCAGCTTTCATTACTAAGACCTGTACCACTAACATAAAAGCATAGTAAGAAGACTGTTTTAGCTGCTTGATTGTAAAATTGTAACAAAGGTCTATATAGAAATACTATACTTGAAAAGGAATTAACCAGACTTTTAGGCAATTAGACAGCAGAAACTTTTGTCTTTTGCTGTTGGGGGGGGGGGGGGATTGTTTTGGTGGTGGTGGGTGGGGGGGGGGGAACAAACAAACAAGCAAAACCCAAAAAAAACCAAAAAAAACCCAAAAACCCCCCAAAAAACCCCAAAAAAACCCCCCCAAAAAAAAAAAAACAAACAAAAAAAATCAAACCACAAACCCTGTCCTTAAAACTTTAGAAAGTTGCTGCTTAACAGAAGACATGTTCTTGATGACAGCTATAAGCCACTTAGGGTAAGCTTATCATCCTCATCTCCAGCTGTCTGTTTTGCAGGTAGGACTACACATTACAGACAAAAGTGTGATTCATCTCTGGAAGGTGAAATAGGGAGCCGGCAGACCCTTCCTTTAAGCATTTGTCTTAAGACAGTGAGGACACTGGAAAGACCAGTGGCACTTCTCCACTTAGGTATATGACTTTGCACAAGAAAGAGGGCATGTACAGATTTACTTTTTGTCTTTAAGTCTGTGAAAGACCTTAGAGACTTGTGAAGAGTTCTGCGCCATTTTAAATGAAAATGCCAAGCAAAGAATGCCTCAAGATGTCAAGTTTTTGACATGGCCACCACATCCACATTCCCTTTTCTCTCTCTGCTGCTAGACTGCCTACTATTCTTTCTAACTTCTCCTGAATTTTAAAGAAGCTACAGCACAATGAGTTATAGTCCATAAGACACTATCCTTCATATTTAATGCCTGCTGCTCTTCCTCCCTCCTCAAGACCCTTTCTCAAAAAGAAGAATCTCCAGGCAAAGAACAGTAACTATCTGAAAAAGAAAAAAAAAAAACAAACCAAACACACACATATATACACAACTAAACAGCTAATAAAACTAAAACTTACTGAATTTCCCTATTTGGAGGAAAAAAATATTGGTGTTTTTGAATAAAATATTTCATAATACAATGTTGTATATCCCACAAGTTACCAGACTCTACAATTAGGTTACCCCACTACGATTAACACAGCTCAAAAATCAACCAGATACACACGTACAAGCATGCACACAAAACATGACAGTTATGACACACACATAATGACTCCTATGATTCAGTTTTACAACACAACCAAAATTCCATCCTACAAATTGTTTTTGAAAACATGCATGTGTCTGGATTGAAATTGGACAGAACTTCTCACTCGCAGTAGAGGACAAAAAGTCTCTACCAAGTACTTTCCTGTAAAGCTCTTTGCACAAGTTATGCAAGAGACATTCTTTTATAAAACTCCTTTAAGCTTAATGATTCAAATTCATAAATCCTCAGAACAGAGGCAGCAATTCATCTATGTGAATTTTTAAAAGCTTGATAGTTTATAATTTGTGCAGAGTTGTAAACATTGAAAACAGACACTGAAACAAAGCAATCTTTGAAAAGTAACTGGACACAAAAAGTCAATAAACAGACTATATGAAAGCACCCATACCTTTTCAATAAAAATAATGAGAAATGATAATAAAATAACTGCTTGAAAGCTTCATGCAACACGTTCTTAAGTATTCAAGAACTACTACCAAAGAGGAAAGGAAAACAAAACAATGAGAAAATGGCCTAACGCAAATAAAAGGTCACACATGACTGCATGCACTATGGAGCGATGTATTCTTTCAGTAGTTGTACCTCATTTACTAAAAACCTGACAGAAGCACTGCTTTTATCATTTGCTAAAGTAAGATTGTTTAGGTAAGTTCTCTTGTTTTAAAAAACAAGGAATACATATTTCTTCTCACAGGAAAAAATGTTCAACCATTTACTTTTCACATTTGAAGTCTTTTCATTCCTACTTGGATAAGTACAGAAAATGACTTCAGAATCTTGTTTTATGTGCAAAGTAATACATCAATATAGAACATTCTTTCTTGCCTTTTTTTTTTTGTTTGTTTGTTTTTCTTTGAAACTGTACCTCTGTCTGGAGAATTTAGTAATGTTGCAGATGAGGAGGAGAGCCGCTTGTTAATGACTGGATCAACATGTTTCGAAAGGTTCATTGTTGAAACAGATCGCCTGTCTGGATCTAAAACAAATGGAGATAATGCTAATTGACAGCCCACATGCAGTAGTGCAAGTTCCTAGCTCACTAGTGGGAGGAGGAAAACATGATGAGGTCACTCCTGCTCTACCACAAGAACTTTCAAAATAGAATGGACTTCTCAGCAGATGTTGCACAGGTGACTCAAAGACTGGGCACAAAACCAAGTTTCAAATGTCTAAAATGTTCTGTTTATTGATTATCATCCAATCAGGTTGCAATCCAAGTACTTAATAGAGGATCTAAAGTGGATACTAGTAGACATGATGATATTGCTCATTCCTTTCAAAATTCTCACAAAAAAACCGTGCTCATGACTTAAAATAGAAGGCTTCAGGGAAGGGCCAGGTTGCCTGGAAGTATGAGGTTATTCGTTGAAAAAATCCCTTTGCACCTGCATAAAAGGTGACATTTGACAGCACGCTGTTACTAGTCAGAAGGTCAATATTGTGACAATACAATGCTGAAAAACTCACAGAAGACTAGCTCAGAAGAGAAGCAAAGGTAAGCATAAAAGGAATTAAAAGACTTAGTTTAAAATCGCATAGTAGAAGTGCTAAGCTTTCCACCACAGACTCATTTTCTATCTGCTGTGAATGAACTTGTGGTTAGTCAATCCAAAACAGCACACAGCTTTGCAGATAAAGAAAATGAGTCTCTGTAAAAGGCCACAGACTGCTTGTAATGCACGTGCTTGGTATACAACACTAAAGGTTTCTATTTTGGTTTTACGTTCTGTACATTTTAGAGCAGTATTGTATCATTTGCCTACGCAACTGCTGCAGAGTCAGCATCTGCATCCTACTGAGGATGTGATGGTTATTACAAGAATACAGACTGCACGCATTTTGTGCACATGTCTTATGAAGGTTGCTAGCAACAGCAGAAGAGGAGGAATGAGATGAATAGGCCAGCTATATGCTTTCTGTTCTCAAAAATAAAAAAAAAAAAAAAAAAAAAAAGGAGAGAGCTGTGTGTATCAACTACATGTCCTCCACTGTAAATTTCCATTTGGAAATCTGACATTCAGAAGATGCTGGGAGAGTCAGCTCTGCTTTCACTGACATTTTAGCACGTACTGAATCTCAGCACTACTCAGCAGAGCATTCAGCCATGCCGAAACGCAACGAGGCCTGAGCATATGCCAAAATGCTCTGCTGATTCACATTCTGTGTGCACAAAAACATGTCCACATACTGGTTTGGAAGTAGATACAAACTCAGGACACTGACAACATCAAGGAGGGCATTGCTGAAATATTATCTGCAGTTGTTTATTTATGATAAGTACACCAACATTGTATTGACCTGTTCTGACCTAGTGAATTAAAGTATAGTCACTGTGTACAAAACATTTTTATAGTAATACAGTGCATGAAAAACACTTTTATTCTCCCCAGATCTTTGAACTATATAGGATGCAATATAACTGGTTGGGGCAAAGAAAAATTCTCCCCTACCTCATATGATTATTTGCTCACTTTGTCTAATATTAGAATGACTCAGTGAGGGTATAAAACCAGCAAAACTGGGTACTGTAAGGGAGAAAACTCAGAAATGGGCTTTAAAAGGAGAAATCTGAATGTTATAGCAAAGAAAAAGACCTCTGTAGGCTGGCAAGATTATCCCACATTGATCTATGGGGTATACTGAAAAGTGCTCCATGCAAGTCAGTACTAGAGAGGATATCCAGCCTTCACGTGTCACAGGTCTTTGTTAGAACAACACTTGTGGGAATGGGATGGGGATTTTGATCTCTTATATCTAATCTAGAGCTGAGAAAATGTACAGCCTAAGTAAAGCAAAAAAGTTTCTACATTTGGCTTAGAGGATACGCATGAAACAGCTGCTTGAAGATGACAAATGACAATACAAAAAAATCACCTCTTAGTGTTTGGCATGCATGCCCATATTTCTCTTGTTCTATGAACATTATTTAAATGAATAAAATTCAGCATGAGCATTTGCATGTACACATTGGCAATATGAACCCTATAAATGAAGAATAGGCCAAATGCAATCCACCGCATAGAAGATTGCTGGCTTTGTTGTTCTAAAAACAATGAATTAAAATATCCATGAGCAACAGATCAGGTGATGCAGCTGGTTATATGTCTGTGTTCATGTACAAAATAATTGTAAATTCTCTGCACATGTAGCTACCAAAAGGGGTTTAGAACAGACCAAAATATTGAAATTGAGTCTCCCTGAATTCCAGTAGACAGAACATTATGCTTCATTTGGTCCTGCTCTGGCAGGGGGGTTGGCCTCGATCTCTGGAGGTCCCTTCCAACCCCTAACATTCTGTGATTCTGTGAATATTTCCAATGCTGTGATTCTGTGATTTCAGTGATTTGTGCCAAATCTTTGAAGTCAGCCAGCAGTAACTCTCCACAGTAAAAAAAAAAAAAAAAAAAAAAAATTATTGTGCCTGGATATTATGGCTGAATATCTCTGGTACTAACAACAGTTCTAATCTATCAGCATGATGTTAAGCATGCATTGCAACTACATGAGGGTGGTTTAGTTACTTATGATCTCATTTCCTGAGAACTAGCTATGAGTAAAGGAATCAACAAACCACAGCAATTATGTACCAGGTTTTCTAGCACCACCCAGAGATCTGAAGTGGTGCTCCAGGCCTGCTAAATCGAGAAAGGTGAATGATGATTCAAAAAAATAACCTAGGGACAGAATGCAAGACAATGACTTTTCACAGTAAAGAAAATAAAAATCAAATAAGTTATATAGAGTTAAGCAAAAAAAGTAACCTTTTATGAAAAATAACTGTTTATTGAACTTATATATGACAGATTTCATAGCATTATTTTACCAACTTTTATTTTCCTCCTTGATGAAAGACTTGACACATTGAAATATACATATTAGAGTAGGAAGAAAAGAATTCTAAGTACCACTTGCTGGTGGAAGAAATAAAAGATAAGTTCTCTTCTTTGGGTTTGAGTCCTATTTAATAGGACATATATATATA
>NW_008631704.1:0-570 GCF_000691845.1 Merops nubicus
TTTATTTTGGAGTTAAGTGCCTTACTGCGCTCTCACATACCGTACGCGATCTGTTATGGTCTACTTGTTCTCACTTTCTATCTGAGAGTTATCAGATTTCGCCGCTTGTCAAAGGCCACTGCTTTTCTGTGGGGTTTCTCACTGATTTATGTCATACTGAACTGGGCAGCAAAATGGTCCTGGTACTACCAGGATGTTGTTGTTAAAAAAAATACTCTCGGTTTTGCCTGCGGAAGTTATACTGCTCCCCACAATACTCTGACACCACTAGAGTCTGTGATTCCATTCTGTTGTGAGGATATTTAATATGATTCTCATTATCCTGGTTATCAAAAAAATATGCTTTTTATGTCATTGGTGGTGAATCTGTTGTTGGCTCTGTTTGTGTTTCCAAAGAATATTGTGAAATGGTGTCAAACTGGGGGTTGGTGCAGGTGTATACTTCGGGTAGCCACCTCAACCAGTACTGCAGCTACACAAACAGCCCCTCCTTCTGCCCCAACTCCAACAACCAGCACTGCTTCTTGCCCCAACTCCAGCACCGAGCATTGCTGCTGCCCCGACGCCCTC
>NW_008631704.1:800-2318 GCF_000691845.1 Merops nubicus
CAACAACCGGCACTGCTTCTTGCCCCAACTCCAGCACCGAGCATTGCTGCTGCCCCAGCTCCCACACCAAATCCTGCTGTTGGCCCAACTCCCACAGTGAGCACTGCTGCAGCTCCAGCCCCCCCAACAAGCCCTGCTGCTGCCCCAACTCCAACTATACCAACATCCCCTGCAGACACTCCCCCTCAATCCGCACCAGTAAAGCTTGCTCCTGTGAGCAAGAAAAAGAAACAAACCAAAGGTGCCTTTCAAGCAGAATCAGGGTCGGAGTCAGAACCAAATGCAAAGCCTGACCCCTCTGCTATGGGAAAGAAATACGTAAAAAAAACAGATCACCCAGTTTGTCAGATGATGACGGAGCAGGTCCTTCAACAGCTCACCAAGGGTCAGATGATGAAAAATTAGGTCCTTTCAGACTAGACTGATCTGAAGGGGATGCATCAGATGCTGGTGTCACCACTAAATCTTTGGCTATGAAGGAGCTGAAAAACATGAGAAAGGACTTGAGCCATGGTGAAGGTGAGCCACTTACCACCTGAATGCTCCGATGCTGGGATAATGGGGCTAAGGGCATCTACCTATATGGTAGGGAAGCCAGGCAGTTAGGATCCCTGTCCAGAGATGGAGGCATTGACCAGACATTTGTGAGAAACAGAAACACTGTCAGCCACTGTAGGTGATTCCTGTCAGCTGTAAAGAACAGGTATCACTTTAGGGATGATATCAAATGCCGCCCACCCAAATGGACCTCTATGGAAAAAGGTATCAACTACCTGAGGGAATTAGCTGTGCAGCAGGTCATTTATGGTGACAGGCAAGTTGTGGACCCTGATGCAATGCCATGCCAGCGACCCATGCTGCAGAACATTTTGCAGAGTGCACCATCAATGTATGCCCCCACACTGTCACCAATGGTGTGGGGAAGAGATGGTGAGGTACCAACTATGACTGAAGTGGCTACCAGAGCACAACAGTTTGAGGACGGTATCTCTGGTCCCCTATAGGCCTGTGTATCAGCCCTGGAGTAATCATTTGAGAAATCATTTGAAAAGCTGCTAGAAAAACTAGACTGGAGGGAGAAAAGGTCCAACTGTACTGAATGGGCCCGTGTTGAAGCCAGAAGGCCAATCGAATCCTGGCCTGCATCAAAAGAAGCATGGCCAGCAGATCAAGAGTGGTGATCCTGCTGCTCTACTCTGCCCTGGTGAGACCTCACCTGGAGTACCGTGTCCACCTCTGGAGCCCTCAGCACAAGAAGGACTTGGACCTGTTGGAGCGTGTTCAACAGAGAACCACGAAAATGATCAGAGGGCTGGAGCACCTCTCCTATGAAGACAGGCTGATAGAGTTGGGGTGGTTCATGCTGGAGAAGATAAGGCTCCAGGGAGACCTTATTGCAGCTTTCCAGTACAGCAGGGGAGGGTCTATTCACAAGGGTTTGTAGTGACAGGACGAGGGGTAACAGCTTAAAGCTAGAAAAGGGTAGATTCGGGTTAAACGTTAGGAAAAAGTTCTTCA
>NW_008631705.1:0-7075 GCF_000691845.1 Merops nubicus
CCTGGGTGAGCTGACCTACATAGAGATGTCCCTGCTGGTGTAGGAAGGTTGGATCAGATGACCTCTAGAGGTCCTTTCCAGCCTAAAACATTCTATGATTCTGTGAGTACTATGTCCAGCTCTGGAGCCCCTAAGAGAAGCAGGACATGGACCTGTTGGAGTAGGTCCAGAGGAGGGGCACAAAAATGATCAGAACCTCTCCTGTGAAGAATGGCTGAGAGAGTTGGGGTTGTTTATCCTAACTATGAACAAGGAGAGTTTAACAAGAAGGTCTCCAGGGAGGCCTTATTGTGGCCTTTCAGTACTTCAATGGCTCCTATAAAAAAGTAAGTCAGTCTTTCATATAGGAGACAATCTTTTTAGCAGGGCTTGTTGTGACAGGACAAGTACTAGTGATTTTAAACTAAAAGATGGCAGATTCAGACTAGATATAAGGAAGACATTTTTTACAATGCGGGTGGTGAAACAGTGGAATAGGTCTTGCCTGAGTCCACACCCTCTTTCCTCCTGGGAGAGGCTGTCCTCCAAAGGGACTCAGCCAGAATGGAAAGGCTGGCTTAACCTTGGAGAAGGGAGTGCCTTATGAGGAAACCGGAACTTCCAAGTTAAAAAAAGAAGTCGGGGCTCAAAGTCTGCTCCAAGGAGTGACTGCAACTAGAGGAAGTCTTTGAGCACAGGTGCTGGCACAAACCAGAAGACGGCGAACTGTGAACTGGAAAAAAAAAAATTTCTTGGTTTTTTTTTTTTTTTTTTTTTTTTTCCCTTGTTTGCCTGTTTGTTTTGCTTTGTTTTGTTTTGTATTCCTAATTTGATACAACATAGGCAAACACTTGCCCCACAGAACCAGTCTGAAGTATTTTAAAAAGTTTGTTCCCAGAAGAAGAATCTCCATGCATATTGCCTTTGGCATGGTTGCCATTGCTGCTAAACAGTAAGCAAACTTCTTGAGATAGGCAGCTTTTTGCTGGACCTGGATGGAAGGATCTAAATAGCTTCACACAGGCTACATGACAGTCTGTTTTGTCATTGCATTGACACACTTTTTTCTTTTGCCATAAGCAGAATAATCTTCTTTGAAGACAAACTGATATGGCTGCTTCTTCTGACAAATGAAAGGCCACATTTATTTACAAGTAACAGTGAAAGGAGCGTGAAATTTTCATATGAAAGATGTTTTCCATCCACTTCTGGCATGGTACAAAAGATAATACTCCTGCTTGGTGAGGAAAAGAATTGTATCCTCTTTGGAAAAAAAAAAAATCAGCCTGAGCTTGGTGTGCCAGCTATGGTCTTTGCTATGTGAAAGAGAATGGAAATTTTTCTGCTGCTCTTGAATAGAAAGCATGATGTAATGTTCATAATTTCGTATTGTCTTGGTGGAACTTGTTAATTTTTAGAGAAGCAAAATAAGCAATGAATGCAAAGATGGTCATTATCATTTTAGTTCTGGAATTTGTTATGCATATCTAGTTCTCAGTGAGGAAAAATAACTGTAACAAACAGCTTTTCATATGAAAATGTACCTGCATCCTTTTTCTGCTGGTTTGGAAAATACACTGTTGGTTTCTGGCAAAATGCAGGGCATGAAACTAATAATTTTTGAAGAGTAGCACTATAAAATAAAATGTGTCCCTGACTTAAATACTACGAAGGGCATGAGTGCCCAGGATCTAACAAAAGCTGGGTGGCTCACTCACTCATACCATAGCTGTATACGGTCTTGTATATAAAGTGGAAAAAACATTTGGGACAGATGTGTATGTGGCATAACCAATACACATGCTACTGCTGTGCTGATGAGATCCAGTCATCCAATCTAATAATGTAATTGTACAGTCAGATTTGGGGGTGTTGCCCCTTGAGTCAGGAGTATTAATCAGTGTGAAAAGAGTGATGGAGTCAGCACTTAGAGTGGGGTCCAGATCATGAGTGGTGAAAAATGCTACTTGTTACAGAAGGGCTGCTGTTTTGCTGGAATGGACTGTGTGAAGAGGCAGTGACACTTGTAGTAAAGATGATGCATAGGCTACAGTGGATTAAAAGGTCTGCTTGAGAGTTATTTGGTTTCCTGACTAAAGATCTGAAAGTAGCTCTAACACAAAGAAAAAAAACAAACCAAACAACAAACAAACAAACAAATAAACAGTGACCTGGCTTCTTTTATTTGGCTTTCAGATTTCTTGGATGGTGCAGCAAGTCACATGAGGCATTTGGTCTTATGCAACTTCATGTCATGTTATACAGCTGATGCAGCCTGATGTAATTATGCTGGCATATGCTGAAAGTTAAACAAGATGAAACACATTTCAGAATGGCTGGATGTTATAGCAGAAATCTTGCTGGGTTTTATTTTGTTTTTGGTTTCAATGCGGTTGTGTTAGTTGGCAGAGAAAAAGATCTAGACTTTGCGATGACAAAGCTGTGGGATGTGGGAGGTAATGACATTGGAGTGACAGGGCACTTACATAGTCATGGCTAGCCGGAAGCAGGGGAGGTGATTTGCCCTGTAGGTCAGGAGATCAGAATCACTGAGACTACTGCTGCCTTACCATGTCTCACAAAAAAACAATAAATGGAGACCTGCTTGCTAGGCAGGACTTCCGTGCCTGTGTTTGTCCTGGGACCAGATCTTGATACTAGGTATCCTAAAAGCTCAAGAATCAGTTAATTACAATATTAATGACTTTTCTGTGGATGAAAACACTCTTTACAAGCCCAAGTATTTCTGTTCTACTCAATGCATTTTCTACCACCCTCTATTCCCCTGGCTGTCTTTTATTCTTCCTCATGTACTGGCTTTCTCCAGATGGATTGATAATGAGTGATTCTGGCTTTGTAATTTTTTGTATGGAACAAAACTGCTGAAGTTAGAAGCCTTTTTATTTTCTTGCAGCAGCAACAAACTGCTCTGTAACTTTTTCTTCTTCATTTCTCCTCCTTAGTACTGAGAGACATGGATGCTTGTTCCAGTAGCAAAGAAATGTGTCAGAAGGTGTATAATTTACTCATTCAAGAGGCCAAATGACAGGACAGCAAGCAAGAAATTAACCCCAGGAGATTATTGGAGAAGGTATTCAGTCATGTGAATTGCCATTACTTACAGTTTGCACTATCAGTGACTCAGGTACTTTAAATACATACTGATGGAAGCTAATTTCAGTGTTCTTTCTTGTAAGAAAGAAAATGAACTACTATGTTCAATTTTAAGGTACATTTATGAGTCTGGGGAAAGGAATCTGAAGCTTGCCAAATGCTGAATTAGTGTTGTGCTAGGTGGTTTGTGATGTGTAGCCCCTGGAGTGAGAGGACTGCATACCTTTCTTTTGAAGGGTATGCTGTAGCTTGACATTTTCAGTTACTTGGGCTTGTAGATCTTCTTAGATATGTTATGTACATGGAAATAGCAAGTTGCCTAAATACATTTTGAGAGTCAGGTCATATATAACACTTAGAGGGTTTCCCACAAAGCTCTATTTCAGGCCCAGACGTTTCAGGGTCACACTAGTACATGCAGCTCCTGGGCCTGACTTCAGTCAGACAGGGCATCCACGTGATACAAAGTTCAGGCAGCCTATTTATAGACCAGCTTTTGATGTAATAATGTGAGAATTACCATCATTTGTGAGCTTGTATCAAAATGTAAACATGTTAGGAAGATGTGTGTTGCTTCCCACTCTCAATATAAGGTGTGTGTGACTGTTTGCATGCCCTAAATCATCTTCCCCCAGTAGAATCTCCTCTTCTGCATCCACATTCCTAAAAGATGTGTGGATACGTGTTTGTCTCAAATGGTCTTTCCACTTCACATTGAGGATTGAGTCTTGCAAAACGTTTGACTCCAGGGACCTTCTCATACCAGCAGCCTCAAGGAGGAGAGTGTCCCAGGGTGTGGGAGGACTGTGGTCCCCCCTCCTACTTAACAGAAGACAAGTGTTTAGGAGCTCAAATGTCACGAAAAGGTCTCTAATAAAAATGTCAAAGTCTGAATATTGCTTTAAGTGGTCACTCTTCCTGGATAAGGGAACCCTACAGTACCCTTGCATCCCAGCTCCTGGCCACTTAGTCCCTCCTGGAGCTGCTCTGCCCTTTTCCTGCCATAAACAGATATAAGCCATACTGTTAAGCTCCTCTCTGAGGGTGCTGTTGAAAATTTGGTCTTGGAGTCTGCATAAAACACAGTCAAAATCAAAGTTTCTGTCTTGTATGAAATAATAATGTATTTCCATATCAAATAAAGGGAAAAAATTGGGGGAATATTTATGTTTATTAAGGAATTAAAAGTTCTGAATAAATCATCTGTAATTAAAAATGCTTCAGTTTAGTCTGTTAAGAGTATACCAAGATATTTCAAATGATATAAAAAAATAAATCACACTTCCCAAGATGAATTGTTTTCTCTCAGAAGTTGCCATTTACATCTTTTGCCTTTATTTTCTCTTGTGAGTTTGACTGTCTGTAAGTCTGGATTTCCTCAGGCAAAAAATGGCCTTCACTCCCACTGTGGCTTATGTTTATGAAAATTTTTGATTTTCTGAAAACTGTATTTTCTATTGAAAACAGAATTCCTGGCCATGTCTATTAGTCATCCCCCAGGCACTTTCAGAGTTTTTACTCAGAGTCTCTTTTTTCCCCCTTGTCTCTTATTGCCTCTTAATCTCGTGCACAATTTTTTTTTTCTAGAGAGGTCATATCTTCTAAAGCACCCATGGTGATGTATGCAGTGTCCTGAAGGAGGAAATCACATTTCATTGTTATTACTGTTATTGGGTGCTGCATTGTTATGGGATGTTACCTACATTTATTATTCCACTACCATGTCTGAATCCTTTCACCTGTCTCTTAATTCAGAAGTGTATCTTTGAGGATTGAAGGTTTTCTTTGTCAGCCTGGAGATCATGCCTCTTGGCCTGGTGAAGTCAGCAAGCATGTCTCTTTCAAACTGACACTTTTGACCTTTCCCAGCTGCAACTTCGGCTGTCCCCAGCTTTCAGTTTGGGGAACCTGGGCTGAATGAGTCAGTGAAGTTGTTGTACCAGGCCTTGCATATACTTCAGCCACAGATAAATTTCTGGATGGGAACTTGGTTTCCTCTTGCTCCTTACGCTCCTGCTGGTCCTCAAATACCTGCTGGTGATCTCCTGCCTTCTTCAGATTTCTCTTCTAGTTCACCCTATGTTTAATATAAGAAAAGGACCTGAAATTGAGATGTTCAAGAAAATGCTGAGCAAAAGTACATTGAACTAGAAGATCCGTAGGAAACTATGAAGACAAGCAAGGAAAGCATGGGATGAGAAAATATTTTCTGAGATTAATTATGGAAGTGTCTCTCTCCAAGGTAGCTCATGACCTGTCCCTGGTATAATAGCACAGTTTTCTATTCACTGAGCTCTTTGAATGTCCTGATTTGGAAGAGACGTAAGAGCATCACTGAGTCTAACTCCCGTGCTCCTGCTTAGCTGTTGTTCAATTAAAACATATTTTGTGAAATGTTGGGTCAATTAATATTAATTTAGAAGGAGAAGAGGGAAATGCTCAGAACTGTTCAATAGCTCCAGCTAGCCCTGGGCATAGGCCAAGCAGCAAAAGACTATGTCTGCATTGAATACTGTCTCAAATCCTTTGAGATGCAGCCTGTGGCTAAATATGTTTTTACCGGTAAAGAAACAACAAAATAATTGTGAAAGTGGTACAGTCTTTCGAGGGTTCATAGTCTGTCTCAACCTGCAGAAATTGGTGGAGATCTGTCTGTGACATCCCTGTCTGTCTGACAGTGGCACATGCTGTGAACAGATGATGTTACCTTTCACTGTGGAGACACACTTTAAAAGACAGTTTTCAAACAATAATCTCTATTTTTACAGCAGAAAATGTGGGCATCAGGAACTGTAGGAGCTTGACATCAGCTAGACATCTAAATATGTGATTGTGCCTGCAGGCAATGTACTCAGACATTTAAATTATAGAAATTGCTTCATAGTTATTTGTGGGTACAAAAGTAGATGGGTGAAGTATGTTGAAAACCCAGATTTTGAGGTTTCATTTTGTTTGTATTGGTCCGTTGAAGTCCTCTCTCATTTTTTACCATTCCCACATTATCCAGTGGGGGCTATAGTGGTAATTTGATATATGTAGTAGTATATTTACCACTGTCTAGTGGTAATATACTGAAGCATTTTGTAAACCACAGCTTGAAACAACTGACAAACCTAAAGCTATACTATTTAATTTGCCTTGCAGGAAAGCTCATTTTTACTTAATGGCCAGTCAGTAGTATTTGTCCCTTAAGGAGGATACCCACAGGGGGAGGAGAGCAGTGTATTGCACACATTAATAGAACTGCATGTCAGACATGATACCTTCACGGTGTCTTGCATGGTATCATGGTATCCCCATGGACGTTTCAAAAAATAATTTGTGTTCTCTGTGTACTTTAAGATTTCTGGTTCTGGTTGGAAAGATAAAAAAGGAGGGCTGTGAAAAAGGCAGCAGAGCCTTCTCCTCTCTCCTCACTTTGTCTCACCTCCCGTCTTTTCTTGTCTTTAAAATGCATGCTGTTTTGTGTTGCAGACTAATTCCTCCTAACGTCTGGGGGTGTCTGGGTTTGCAATAGATGTTTTCTCTATTGACTAGGATAGTTTGATGGGGTGAAAGCAGCCTCTTGGGAGATCTTTTAGAGAGAGTATAAGTATAGTCAGTGCTAGCAAGATCAGCGGGGAAAAGAATAAACTCAAGGGAGGTAATCCATGTTTTGTGTAGGTGTTAAAATGGGCTGATGACTAATGACTCAGAGGTAACAAAGAGAAAATTTCCTACTCCCAAAGGTAGCAATAAATATATTAAATAAAACCATCTTTTTCTGATGCTGTGGTTTGTGATGTCAGCACAGGTAACTCAGTTGATGCTGAGGTAATATGAAACAAAAGAATGAATCTGAAAAATTCATAACAGATGAAATAAGACTGAAATGATAGGATCTAGCTCTCTTAAGCAGCCCAGGTAAAGACTCACCAGATGCAGCTTGACTGTCTCATTGCTAAGTGTGTTCCGGTCTTTGTTTTGTGAAGATTGCATTCCT
>NW_008631705.1:7086-25636 GCF_000691845.1 Merops nubicus
CGGCCGAACATTAAACACTTTTGATGCTAAATAGTAGTATGAACATTGCAACTAATAGGCATTCATGGGAATATATGTCAGAAATCAGACTTTGCATTTGTTTGCCTTTCTACTGCTTGGGTAGGAATTTTAATGTGCCTATTTGAGTGAGCTGTATAACACACATTGTATGGTGCCCTGGCAGCCAAGGGAATGTGGCCAAGGCTGGGAGCAACAGGAATGCAAATGCAGTGATGACAGGGGTTTTGCAGCAATTCTACTCTGTCCTGCAGAAGATTTGCTACACACGGGAACAGGGAGATTCCAATGGAGGGGCTATATCCCATTTACCTCACCTCCCTCAGTACATCTATCCTGTTAGGTCTGTCATTGTTAAGCTTTTTTTTTTTTTTTTTTTTTTTTTTTTTTTTAGCTTCAATTCTGAGTATTAAATGCAAGCACTTTGCTAACTAGCTTCTGCTGTATTTAATAAAAAAATGGCTGCATCACAGAAGGAAAATAGTGATACGGTTCAGTCATTTTAAAAAAAATCTTTTTTAAAAGAAACCAGATGTACTCTGCAGATTTTGATTCTTCTCTTCAGACATGTTCCATGTAGTTGGACTGTTTCTTGGGTTACAGCAGTTGTGTTGCTTTGTTAGACAAGCAAAATAATACTGTGTCTTTTCTTTTTTTTTCTTTTTATACGGTTTGAGAAGAAACTACATAGCTTTCTAAATGATGTCAAGATGAACTGATAGTAGCATTAAAAGTCGGATTAGATAAAAGATATCCACTGCAATTTATCTGGCCATAAAGTGCTGCTTCAACTAGTTGATGTAGCAAAGTTTTGTTAATGAACAGCACTTCTGCATAGCTATTCAATTACACTCAGGAGCTTGCCTGGATTTGGAGTTGTTTCATTGGTCAGGCAATCATTTTAATGACATCCAAAATAAGAAACTTTCAAAGCATGTCATAAGTGTCATCTAGGAACACTATTAATTTCCAATAGGTATTGGCTCTGGCAATGTCATGCAACTTCTTATCCTTACCTGATAGATACAGGTTCTATCATCTGATTGCACCAGATTCATACACCAAATAAAGCATACACACCATACACTCCAATAACGTGCAAGGCAAGGTGAAGCAGAGGAGGCATAATAAGATTTAAACTGCAAAAGAGACTGTTGTATGATAAACACATTTTGCATATAAACCAGCAAAGCCTGCACCAAAGTTTTCCAGAGAGCTGTAATAATCAGTAGAAGAAAACTTAGATGGATATGTGTCCCTGATGTACTCAGGTCAACTACTCTCTGTTGCTTGCAAGGGAAGCCCCACTGGTGTGTAGAGCAGATCAGGGCCCGCTTGCATCCCCTGCCCTCCTCCTTGCTGTAGCAAGTATTGCCTCGATGTGCCTTTGTCTCACCTTTGTCATGTTCTCACTTCATTTCTCACAGATTGCTGTGGCACCTTAAAGCAATTATCCTACTTCTGAACCCAGTTGAAAGGAGAACCAAACTCGTTCCTGAAATAAAAAGCTGCAGCATATGAAGCAACTGTCTTGCACACAGGCTTTGAAGAGGCTAGGGAAGGCATTCACCTTGGCAGCTGCAAGGTTTTGTGTCTGAATGAATACATTTGGCATTGTCAGAGGAGGCTTATATGAAGGTACACATATATACATGTCTGTGTGTGTGTGTGTGTCTGAGAGAAAAGCAGTCAAAAGATGTAGAAACACACCAAAAGTGCACACAGAGAAGTCCGTGAGTAAAAGCTGAAAGTTTACAGTGTGATACCAGCCAGAAAAACACTTGAGACTCTGGGCAAAGAAACTGCTCTCTATTTTTAGATTTCTAGTGCCCTGAAGGAAATTGTACATGGTACAACATTTTCAGATAAATAAGACTACAACCATATCTGATTAATCATCCAGTTTTCCTCCTAGTAGCATGAATTACAGACCTTGAACATAAGAGCCTGGGTAATAAATTCAGATATTGATGAAAGCTTTGAGTGTGTCTGTTGATAAAATAGTGAAAATTCAAACGCTAGATTAATTTAGTTGAGAAAGTTGATTGCAGATCTCATGGGACAAATCTTTCATATGCAATTTCTCGTAAATATTACAGTTGTTCATAAGGACTTTACATACAACCTTTTTCAAAAGCTTTGTGTTTTTAAACCAGAAAAAATAAGATTACACAAAGCAACAATCAAAGTGTTTTTTTTTTTTTTTTATGTTGCTCTTTTTGATCTAGCCCTCCTTCACCCCTAAAAAAAAACTTCATTAAATTTTGAGGGTCTTGTAAGTTTAGTTGCTTCTTTTTTTCTTATAATTACTTTGTTTGGTCTTGCTTCATACAGCTCAAGCCTTCTGTTTTCCTGTGATAGATAACATATTCCAACGTGGCGTTTGGTTTTGCAGGCAGGGGAGATATTTTTAAAAGAGAGGGAAACATTTAAATAGGCATACTTTTCAGGCTATGATGTTAAATGCCACTGAACTGCTGAAGTGTTGTTCTGGGCTGTGTGATGCTACCAGTAACAATTCACAATTACGTAGCATTTTCCATCTAACTGTGTTTGAGAGATTCATGACAATTGTCCAGACATGTGCTAGGTTTTTTATTCTCACTTTTAAGATCCTTAACTACAGAGGGTTAGAGCCTCATCTTTTAGAAGAGTCAAGAATTGGCAGCTTCAAAGAAAGGTAACAGAGATTTAAGAACATTTACTGCTTCTATATGCCCAAAGGTCCAAGTAGCTTTAACTTTTTACTTTGGAGCTGAGTGACTTTGTATTTCTTTATGGCTATAACCCTGGTTCTGAGTCTAGTATGTTCCCAACTACCTTTCCTCTGAGCTCTTTGGCAAAAGGAAAGTACTTCAGTCTTTTTCCCATTGCTATTTTGTCAAATCTTATGTTACTACTGTTTTTGTTTATGTATAACAACAGTTATGTTGTATGCCACCATAGAGTGTTGCATAATAATCAAATAATAATAAAGTGGAAAATTATTTTAGTAGGTGAATCTACAAGACAAATATTAAGATATAAAATTGTTGTCAGAGTTAATGACTCTTGATTTCTTAAGATTGTTTTCCCTTCTCTGAGAGGCTTTGTATACTGGACTGACTACCCAGAAAAGAGGTATTTCATATTCAACAGCATAGTTGTAGGCAAAATATTCTGGTTGTGAAATGCAGAAATCAATCAGGAGAAGAATTAACCCAAATTGACAGTATATGGCTAGGTTGTATGACATCAGTGCAAATGATTTAAACGCAATGGCATTTTCTGGCCTGAGAGCTAAATGAATACTTTGGAAGACATGTACAGTTTGTGTTTACAGTCTTTAAAAGGTTAATTTTCCCTGATGTTTGTGAGTGCAGTGTGAAGGCTGGCTAAAGCTATGATCCAAAAGACAGTCCCAACATGGATAATACAAAATGTTCCCAACATCTGAAGTGAACTTTCACCCTATGTTGGTGTGCTTCTGGGCAGAGAGCTTGATTAAGAATCTGCTGCACACCAAAAGTACAGCAGTAACCTCACAGAGGCATGTGTTAGCATTTTGAGCCAAGCATGATGTCAGGGTCATAATTTGAAATCCTCACCTCAGCTTTAGTAAATGCTGTGATAACAGCAACACATGCTTTTACATGGAATATGCTGTAGCCCTAGTGAATGAATAAACTCTCAAGGCAACATGACCTGCAGACAGCATGAAGTTGAAGGATAATATTTTCATGCACTGCCTGCAAATGAATTTTCCATTTATTTTATGTTATAAACAGTTTTTCCTTAAACTGATGAAAACATGTTGAAAAGTTTGGTGATGAGCTCCTGGACCTTAAGACTTGATAATACTGTTAATGCTGTTAGTAATTGTTAATAGATAAGGAGAAAAAATGAGCTATAGTGGACTGACATTTCATCAGGGAAATAAATGATGATGAATTTAACTTGCTAATTTAAAAATGTTTGAGAACCCCATGGTTTTGAAAAAATACCAGTCAGTCTATGTGATAACATTGACATACTGTTCTTTTTTATAGGCTTTGTGTACCATGGTGCCAGAAAAAAAAGCAAAGCAAAACAAAGCAAAACAAACCAGAACAAAACAGATGTGTTCCTCTAGGTCATTGTGATTGGTATGTTTCAATGTGTAGGAGGAACAGATTTGTTTGTCTAGGCATTATTGGAAGTGTCTCAAAAATGTTTTTGTGTCGATTTGTAACAAAAAAATCTTTCAAGGTTTATCAATATTAGTATTGCTATGAAAGTGTGTACTTACCTGCTTATGAGACCCATCCAGTTACACTTTGCTGCTTTGGTGGCATATCAAAAATCTGGAGTTGCCGACTGTGTTTATACTGACAGGACAGCTGCAAGCACAAATATTGTCACCTCTCAGTATTTTTAGTATGAATCTAGCGATATGCAATGCTTTCTTTGGAGCCTTGAAGTCATAGAATTATAGAATGGTTTGGGTTGGAAGGGACCTTTAACAGTCACCTAGTCCAACTTCCCTGAAGTAAACAGAGATATCTTTAACTAGACCAGTTTGCTTAGAGCTCTGGTCTAGAAATCTGCTTTTTTTTTTTTTTTTTTCCATATATGCAAAGACAAACTAGAAAATACTGTTTTTCAGGGATCTGAAACACTTAACAATTTCATATCAATACCAGTTGCACTTTTCAACTTGCTTAGGAGTCACTGCCCTTACAAGAAGGTTGATAAATTCAAGGCTGTTGGTAATGTTTATAATTTTACTCCAGTGTTCCCTCCATCCACCATTATTCCTAGCCAGGGTCCTAGCACACCTTTTGGGCCATTTAGGATATTTCTAGTCTAGATTAGACACACAGCTTGGTGATCTTGTATGAAATTTTAACAGATTGTGAGGCCTTGGGAAGGCCTGATGAGCTCTGAAAGAGTTTTGAGCTTTTGGATGCTCACCTGCTTTGAATGGTCCAATAGCTGGAGTTTTCAGAGATTGTGATATTTCATATCATACCTGGCAGAGACTGATTCTGCTGCTTGCTGAAAAGATACCTTTTGGTGGGTGCAATTATTGAAACACAGTCAAAATTAGTATTTTGTTAAAACAACAACAAAAAAAACCAAAAACACCCAAACAAACGAACAAAAAAAAATAAACAAACAAAAAACACCACCACCACCACAACAACAACAACAAAAAAAACCACAAACAAAAACCAGAAAACACAAACCAGAATTAGGCTATATAATGCCTTTCAAAAAAAAAAAAAAAAAAAAACAATTTTGTCCCCAGTTAAAATTTCATAACATGTTTGGTTATACTGAATGTGGCACAAATACCATGTTATGAATTCAGTGGTGCTGTATAGCTGATTCATGTTTGTAACAACCTTCAAGCACTCAGAGTTACTGTGAATGCATATTCCACTTGCAACGTTTTTAACACAAGTTTTGTATTAAAGAATCTCTGTGTGTACTCTTCAAAACATCCCTATAAGTGTTTCTCCTGGCATATATGATGATGTAAACTTCGTGATGACAGAAATCAAAAAGTTCTCCATGGGCTGAAACCGATGGCATAGTAAGTCTTCAGAAACTCCAGATCACATCAGGTAAAGATTAACAGAAACAGGATGAAAAACACAGCTCTTAGCATACTTGCCTCTTCAACTTCCTGAATACTGCATATTGCACCTCTTGAGGGTCTTTAAAAAATCAAACAAAAACTATAGCTTAATGTTGTCCAAAAATTATAGGGATCTTCCTGCAGGTTGAGAATGGTGACTTTTTATCACCCAAAGCAGAAGGCCCTCAAGGCTGAGCAACAGAGTTGAGGAAAAATAGATAAATTATATTCATGCTTCTAAAGGATACTTGCAGGGGACCAAACAAGCTTGTTTTGTGGAATCTTAAATATTTGGCTTCTGATAATTTTGAAAGTAGAGAAAGTCTACTGTACTTTGTTAGCTGGCCAGATGCAATATGAAGAAGCCCACTGGTGCTGGAACACTACAAAGAAAATCACTATTGCTCATCCACTATCACCTGGGTTGATTTACCAAGATGTTATGTGAAAAATAAAAAACAACAAAACAAAAAAACTGTAAAAAGTAGCTCCTGCATCAGTTCAGGGGAAATACTAGAATTGTTGAGCACAATGGAGTAGCATGGATGCTTGTAAAGATAGCCTTGATTAATGTGTGGAAAAAAAAGCACTTTCAAATGAAAATAACCCTGCTGTTATCCAGGTTGCTTCTTTCCCCTCCCTCACTCTCTGTGTGACTGACACAGCTTTGAACTCATTTATCACCTACAAAGCCAAAACCACTGAATGCACAGTTTTAAATGGAACGTTTCCTGCGCTTTTACAAAGGAACTTGTAAAGTCTAGCACTTTAATAACTCCCAGCCAGGTTTTTGGCAATATAATGAGTGTTCAGCTATGTAATTTTATTAAGATTCCATTGATCAAACACTGAAGCATGGTGGCTGTAAAAGAAAAAGTAAAAAAAAATTCTTTATCTATCTATTAGACCCCTGTGTACACCAAGGCTATGTATAGACCTTGAATATTAATGAGAAGTAAGTAACAGAATAGCAACCACAGGTACATACTTTGTTAAATTAATTAGAAGAGAATTTTCACATTTGTTAATGTGAATTTTTATTACTTAGATGTATTTATGAAATTTGTACTAATTTCCAAGGCAATAGTCTTGCAGAGATTCAGTGACATATATGGGAGTGCAGGTATTCATGTGCTAGAGAGAAGGATGACTGTTGGAGATCCCTGGGCAAGGGTAGTTGTGAAAAATCTAGGCATGCATGCCGGTAAAGGCATGGATTTGCACAGTCACTTGGGCCAGAAGTGACCTTGTGAGACCATGAAATTCCTCAAATGCCCTCCTTAGAGCACAGGATTCAGCAAACAACAGCTTTGCATTCAGCTTTTTCAGTGCATTTATAGACTCACAAAGCCTTAGCTTACCCACTTTAGCCTTCTCATCTTCAGACTTCAAGGTCCTGGCCTTTTGAGTCTCTCCTCACAAGGGAGATAGCCTTTCTCTTTATGCTGGTGTCATAGTTACAGCGGCCGGGACCAGTTTATCATTATGTGGGTAGAACCAAAAACTGTGTATTCTATACCTTCTGTGTCATTGCTCGTGGGCTGTTAACAAATCATTGGTAGCAGCTGCCCAGGACACACCTCACACCCCAGCCTACAACAGATAAGTAAAGAGGTCCAGGGAGATGTTAACACCTTCACACCCAGCTGGAGGAGTCCCCTCTGTTAACGGGCCCATCAATTCCTTGCTGCATGACTCATAGGTAACTCCCTCCAGGTGCAATAACTCCCTCCAGGTGTTTAATGGGCAATCAAGGACCCACTGCATGACTCACAGAATGACATCAACCCATTGTGAGATTCTCCACCCAGGGGGAGGAGCCAAGTGCTCCCACCTGGATATAAACTGGGGTTCAGAACAGCACAGGAGGCCCTTACCCACTGGATTTCCAGGGAACAAGAGCTACCAGATCTTTTCTATGGGATCACTGCTTCAACAAGACCACTTCATCTGGACTGCTACCACCACCCTAACTAACAGAGTGTCAGATTATATTCTGACTCTGTCTGTGGTTTTTTCTTTGTACTATTGCATTTATTTTATTTTCCCTATTAAATTGTATTTCTGACTTGGAGTCTCTCACTGTTTTGCTTTCAAACTGTTACAGCTGTGCATTTAGGAACATCTGTAAGGAGAATGTTGCCCTTGCTTTGTGGCTTCGGACAAACAAGCTTTGCAACATGGTCCTGCTCATGAGAAGAAACAATAAAAACATGCCATGTAAATTTTTTGTAAATGTATTTGCTTGTTTTTTATTTTTTTTTTCCTTGTGGTGAGATGCATAACTTGAGTTTTGAGGCCACTTGGAGCCAGGGAGAAATCTACACCTGCTTAGGAGTCACACCCCTACCCCACTTCAGGCCATTCTTAGCTCGTTAGAGACTTAAACGACATATGGGCTGTCAAGGAAGTGGTGATAGTGAGAACAAGGAGATGAGTACAGGCTAAATGGCAGGATAGCTTTCTGTGCAGACTAGTAAATAGCCTGGGGGGCATCAGGACAGCTGTCTGTAGCATGACAATGGTGACTGGAGAGAGGTCTGCAAAGAAGAGATTAACTCTGGAGCCCAGATACTGCCTCTGATAACAAAGGTTATATATTTCAGCCACTTCCTGCTACATACTGTACAACCAAGTCAAAAAGAAAGTGTAATTCATGATGTGAAAGATCTTTACTTCTTTTCTTCCAAAGCCATTTAGGTCAAGGCTGCATGTAACAAGCAGCCCTTATTTAAGCAACAAACCATAACAAATAAAAAGCCCATTCACCAAACGACCAAAACAAATCCACAAAATCAACAAACTTTAAATATCAACATATTACTGGCTATGATTTTGATTGCTGTTATTAGAACGTAGTTGTTACTCATGTTCACTGTAATTGCAAGAAAAAGTTGGTGTCCCTATATATCCCCTGAGTACAGTGTGCTCATTTCTTTTTAGGCAAAATGTTAGCAAGTAAAAAAAAGCAACAAATGGGCTGAACACAGGCATCTATAGATACAACACTAGTAAGCCCTAGTGTTTTATGTTCACGTTGATTGTATCCAGCTTTCTGCAGTTAGCGTGCTGTGGCTTAGCTGCTGTTTGAGGGATCAGAGTTCCCAGGTTTTAATCTTACTTGAGATTTTAATTCCCTTTTCAAACAAAAGGATGGGATTCTTGTAGTATTTCAATCCAGAGACTGTGACCTGGTAATTTCCAATCACTCAAGTGTCTTCTTGTGAGGCAGTAAAAAAATGATCAACCTTTTCACTCTTGCTGTTACTGGGCAATTTTCACCCTGCAAAAAGGAAATGAGTTACCAGGGCTGGGAGTCATTTGGTAAGACAGAATATACAAATGACATACAGAAATAGACTCTATAACTCGAGAGTTATAAAGTAGGCATGTTTATTGCGCGCAGATGCACGGAGGATCGCTCCATCACAAACGTGCATGCATGAGGAGGCAAGTCATCCTACATTTATACAGTGAAACAATACATATTCATGTGACGCCTATACATATTCATTACCTAACCCCGCCTACTCTCACTTCATATGTTAATTAGCTTATCAGTCCTTCGCACTTGTGCAGATCTTCCCAAAATTTGTGAGCAGGGGTCTTCCTTCCGTGGGTGGTGGTCTTTTAGAGGAAGGCCATATATCTTCCTCACAGTGTTATTTTTCACCCCTTCCCTGGAATGCGATGATTTTGCAAGTTGATCCGTCTGAGCTAATTTGTGTCCTTGTTAACCATTTGTTTTTCTTCAGCAAGGGGATGTATCGATGCGCTCATGACAGGTGCCACCCTGTTTTCTAATTCTTGTTCTTTATGGTAGCCCTCTAGATAAGGTTGGAATGCTCTTTTCATGGTTGAGTGTTCTTCTTATGGTTGCTTTCTTTAAATAAGTCCATGCTTAGTAAGAGAAAACAATTCTTTCCATCTGTTAGCCGTTTCTTTTCCTCTCAAACTGTATGGCCCTGTGTTCTATATTCTAAAATTCTTAATATGTATAATTAATCATTATTTTCTGTCTATTACTATTCTTACCCCATATCGTAAATACAAGCCAAATTTAGTTTATATAGTGTATGTTTTTCACCTTTTTCTTTATCCTACTTCTCTGCTGTGCTGTAGGCATGTGAGGGGAGGGGGGTAGTCAGACACTCCCAGGACCCAAACTTGGCCTACACTGAGTTTTTCCTTCTACGTCTTTTTAAATAAAATTCAATACCTAGATTCAGCTCTAATTCACATTTCTGAGCTTGAACAAATCTTATGAACCATAAAGGTTCTTTAGTTAAACTTCAGCGGACTTCAGTTAAAACAAAAAGAAACACTTAAGAAAAAATAAGTAACTTAACCTAATACAGATATGAATAAGCACGCAGAATACTGGATCAGAGTTAGTTGAATAATATGAGGAGTACTTGTGTTGTATTTACATTTTGATTTACAGTAACTGTATAATTTTTCTTGCCTTTTATACATAAACCCCCTTTTTTTTTTTTTTTTTTTTTCTTTTTAAAAATATTTACCAAACTCAAGATGTAATACCTGGGAAGATAAGTGCAAGATCAGTTCCAAAGATTTTTGTATGCCCTCTTTCTAAACTAGTAACTTCGTCAGTGTCACTTCCCAAGGTGTGAAGGTCAGGATTACCTGACAGAGACCTTAGTAAAACATAATTTATTTGTTAATGATCTGTCTTTCCTCAATGCATAAAACATAGACTTTGGCCAATTTGGCAGACATAGGAGGAATTTGCCTGGAGCAGCCACTAGGGAGGCACACTTTTTTGCTGTTCCTCATTGATGATATTAATATTCCAACAGACATACTCAACAGAGAAAAAAAAAGAAAAGTCCTCTTTGGGTATATATTGCTTGGAGATGAACAGTGATGCACTGTTCTCTGGTGGATCCAGGATCCTGATCATATACTACATAATACATCAGAGAGGCAAAATGAAGGACATCTCCAAGTCTTTGCCCCACCAAAGGGCTGAATACCTCTGGAGGAGCCTAAAGCACTGGTCTGCAGACATGGGGAAAATTTGGGTCCTGAACACACCACTTCTCTTACTTCATTTTGTCATCTTCCTTTAGAAAGGTTAGGTCTCTTTGTGAATTTATGACCAACAAAACCTTTTGTAACATAAAATGGGAAAGGACTTCAGATGAAAAGAGTACTACTGCTCTAGGCCTACTGAAGCTATCTGTATTATCTCCTGAAGAAGGCATTTTAACCAATATCCTCAAACACTGTATAATGTCTAATTCCCCACCACTTTGAGGATCTGATCAATATTATATGTGTGCTTCTTGGTATTTTAATCTTAGAACTACTTGGTTAAAGCTCAAGCATAAGAGCTGCTTTAGTACTCTAATTTGGCTTTAAAATGGGAGAGTTAGAAAAAAATATGTCTGAGAGTGTTCTTCCAAGCTAATGAATGGCCTTTAACCAATATCTAACAAACCTGGTCTAAAAATAATAGGAGAGGATTCTTGTATAGAGTTGAACTCTATAGTTCTATAGAATAGTCTACAAGAAATTAATCTTCCAATTAGCTCTAACTGTAAGTGTTTTGGTAGAATATGGGGTATCCATTAGCATATGTTAAGAGCAGACAGAAAGGATATTATGGAAAAACCAGAGGCAGTGTAACACATCAGGTCTGAAACTATAACCTCTTGCTAAGTGTCCCAGAAACACTTCACCAACCATTTTGTCCTATTTTTAGAAAAGCCTTTAGGAAAGCATAATGATGAAAATAAGACAGCAATTGACAGTATTTGAGAAAGCAAAGTAGAAAGATCACAGGTACTTAGCTTTTAATTACATAAATATTTTATACTTGCAAATATTTAGCAGATTGTGTTTATTCATAAACCTGGAAATGAAAAGGTGGGGGTATGAACACAAGAGTGTATGTAAAACAACAAACCAGGATAAAATATATGCTCTGTATCTCAGTCAAATACATCAGAACATTGAAGCAAATATGCAAATTATTATGGGGAATCAGGCTAGCTGCCCACTGATGCAGGAGAGGTTTTAACTCACTGTTTTCATTGTGCTGTCAGAAGGGCATTTTTGCTTAGATTTGCTTTATTTTAAATTTTAAGGGCATGGAGCAAATATCTTTGAAAATTAACGGGGTAAACTGGAGCAGGTTTTATTCCTCCCTTTTTCTGTAGGTTTTGGGTTGCAAAAAATCACCTTCCTGCTTCAACAGGGCACTCAGATGAGAAGCTCTTATAGACGAAGGTGACCAAAGAAAAGAAACAAAACACCTTTTCTGTGTGATATTGCAGTTATTACCAAAGTGTCAAGAATACGACAAACATTTCCATCCCAGATGCAACTACTGATAAACGCACTCAAGAGGAGGGCCACAGGGAGGTCTGTGCCATTCCAAAGTCTACCCCAGTCATCTTGATGTAGCCATGAGGTCCTCCAGATCAACCAGACATTCCTGGTGCAGGTCCAGCTTTGCTAGTGGTGAACTACAGGTTTCCTGTGGTCGGCATTATCTCTGTAGCCTTAAGAAGTAACAGAAACCTGGCAATCCAGTGAAGGGGACTGGTGGCCCTGTCACTAAAAAAGAAGAGACAAAATGAACTCACAGGGACCTCAGACTTTCAGAGGCACTTTCAATAAGATTCAGAGGCTGTGTGTGGAAGCTCCAGATACATAACGAGTATGGTTGGTTATACTGTGTGGGCTCAGGATGCAAGGTGAACTCAATTGCTGATGATCAAGAGATTTTTTTTTTTTTTTTAAACTGTGTAGCCATTTTTGGTGTATTTTCAAAACAGTTCATCTACAGGAAAAAAAACAAACACCAACTAGATTATTTATCTTCTGGTTTTTGTAGTGCTCTATCTTGGTGTGAAGACAGAATAATCCTGGGTTTTAATTTTTCTGATATTACTGCCATCTTCTGTGATAAAGCAAAGTGATCTGTTATGGGTAAATGTTTGCAAAATGGTGACGAGAATTGAAGTTAAAGAACAGGCAACATCTATTTTGGAACTCTTAATTCTAAAAACCATGTCTCTATAATATGTTTCAAATAATAATTTGCTGTTATTCCCTGCTACTTTGTATCAGGTGAGTTATTTATGCAGCTTACTTAAAAAAGGAATACAGACAGAGTGGCAACCAAGTCCACAATAATTGAACAATCATGGCTGGATAGGTAAGATATCTCCAGAAATACTGGTAGAATTATTCCAATTTCATAACTAAAGGGGCAGTCTGTTTGCAAGCAGCAAATTGGGAGGACAGGTGCTGCAGAATTTGAGGAATGAGAGAGACATGGTGCAGGATAATTCTCAAATGGTGCAAAAGGCAGGAAGGTCTTACAAACATTTTCATCTCTATGTAGAAGTATCTTAGATAAATGGTCACTATAGTGATCATATTTTTTTCTTTTTGTAATAGACAGCTGGTTTCTGTAAGCACTTAATGCCTCTTGGAGAAGTGAATACACAGGACTTCTTAGCAGTGAACACAACGGTTATTTCATCCTTCTAAATTTAGTGGTTTTGCAGACTGCTGGACACAGACCATATTCTTCACTCAAATTTTTCAGGCACAGCCTATGCTATCGAGTGTCACAGTAAGTCCTAGGCTGTGTTTGACGGAGGAAAGGTCTGAAATGAAAGAAAATATCTTATGTACTGTGCATAATGGCCTTCCCCAGCACTTAATCACAGCATCTCCCTGGCGGGAGCTGTATGCTTGCCTCGGTGTCTCGCCCTGTCAGAACTCCCTCTTCCTTCAGCTGCATGAGAGGGCGCCTTCTGTGGGCACAAACCCAGGAACAATGTTTACACCCTGCCAACATGCTGAGCTGGAGGTGAGAAGAAGTGCCAGCAGAGAGTGAACTTACTTTAACTGTCTCTTAGACTGATGGACTAATCATTCTGACAAACTTTATTAATAAGCAGAGAATGTGTCTTGTGCAAAGCTTTGCTTGAAAGATATCATGATGTTATTTTAAAATTATGTATCACAAGATAAGTGGTCTCATAAGCATTTTATAAAATACAATTCACTCAAGAAGCCATTTCAGCAGAAATACCAAGGTTTCTGGATTATCCATAAAGTATTTCATCAGATATTAACTCTGGATTAAAAAAAAAAAAAAAAAAAGTATGAGGATTAGAATATTGTTCATTTACTGCTGGTATTCCTGTATTGTAATCTATTAACATAAAAGCAAATTAAGAGCTAATACCATTTAAATACTATGAAGCCCAAAAGACGTAAGTTCAGGAATTGTAATGCATACAGACAGATTTCAGACAGTAATGGTTGTCCTTGCAACATCCTTACTGTGCAGTTGATTCATAGACAATAAAATTCAGGTGTGTTGAACCAAACCTGGATACTGTTGCTGAAAACAATTTTTTCTTATTGTCATTTTTCTTCCTCTTTAAATCCCAATCAAAAGACTTTGGAATATGTAACATACACTTGGCATTATTGTCTGTCAAAAGTCTCACTGTCACTGAGGTTGATAATATTTAAATATAGTGCTTTTCTCTATCCTAGATTGTGTACATAACCTAAATTCTGCTTCTTGGCTCCCATTTCTACCTTCTGTCCTGTGGATTCCTTAACTATTTCCCCAGAGGTGGAATTGTGACTTCTCCTTTATCAACCCTGTATTAGCATCATTACTATTTATTTGGGTTTCTTAGAAGAAAGGATTTAATGCTAAATTTCTGCACATGCTAAGCAGAATTTCACAGTATATAAAAACCTATCATGACTAGAGCAAATTTTTAAAATTATTATTGATCTGAAATTGGAACAGGGAAAAAGATGATTTGTGGTTACTCCGTAGCCTATAAGGAAGTAGAAGAATCTTTGTGGCATTTTCCAAGCTTGTGGATTGTTCAGAGTGTTCTCCCTGATCATTAAATTAGACTCTCATTGTTGTCATAGCTGTAGTAGGAGGCTGTCGCTGAGGTACTATACCCCAGTAGGGCACTATGACTGGGCAGATGACCTGTGCAATCTCATTTTCCTTCCCCCGAGTGAACTGCAGCAAGTGTTCCCCACCATTAACATTTAAGGTAAACTGACAGTTAAAGGTAGTTCCAGTTAGACCTTTCCAGATTTGCTGGGAAACAAAAGGGAGAGAAGAAGGGAGGGAGGGAGAGAGGCAGAGCAAAATTTTTCCAAGCAATGGTGCATTTGTGCCTTAGTTGTTGCCAGAGAGAATTAGGGGTTGACTGTTAGGGAGGTTTCCACTGCAGTTAAAGACCACCTAGAAAGACAAAATTATTTAAATGCCAAGTGTTCGTTCCCTGAAGACCTTTGTGCTTAATTGTGGCTACATGGAGGCAGTAATCAGGGGAGAATGGATGCAATCTAGAAAAGAAAAAAAAATTATAAATTAGTTGTGTTTCTCTTTTTCATTCACTCTCTTCTTATACTACAGGCACAATATGCACAACAGATAATACTTCTGGGAGAGTTTATGCCTATTTACACTAACACAGAACCTGATAACACACTTTTTGTGAAACACATAATTTCCATGCATTTTGCAGTGCAAACCCTACTACTGCGCTTAAGTCTTACTATTCTTAAGGGCTTATGACAAGCTCAATTTCTGTGAAGATGTTACTGAAAATCATGAGTCTTTTTGGTTCTTGTAAGTCTTTGATCAACTTTTGAGCTTTTACAGGGAAGTAACAAGCTGAGCAGCTGCAGCCATGCACATGATGTGAAGACGATCCTTCCCTTCTCCTCAGCAACAGCGGGGGCACTATTGGAGTGCTGTGCCCACTTCTGGGCTCCACACTAAATGGCAGAGATGGAGCTGTTGGAGAGAGTGCAGCCAAGGGCTGAATTAATATGACAAAGGAAACAGTATCACCTCTAGGAGGAAAAGTGGAGAAAGCTCAGACTGTTTAGCCTGTTTAGCTCTGGGTAGAGCTCCTCAAGGCCTAGAGCTATCTAAAGAGAGGGTGCGAAGACAGTGAAGCCAGGCTGTTTCCTGTGGTGCTCAGTGACCAGGACCAGGGGCTATGGGCACAAAATGAAACATGGGAAGAGGGTTCCTCCTTAACATCAGGAAAGACTTGTTTACTGTGAGGGTGATTGACCACTGGTACAGGTTGCTCAGAGAGCTATCATAGTCTCTGTTCCTGGAGATCTTCAGAGCCGAGTGGATGTGGCCACAAACAGCTATTTGTGGCCCTGCTTGAGCATGAGTGTTTGATAATGTGACCTCCAGAGGCCCCTTCCAATATCAGCCATTATGTGGATCTGTGATTCTTTGAACTTTTTCTTATTCGTTCTTTGGCAATAACATCCTGCCCTTTCTGACATGGTCTAACATCTTTTTGAGCTTGGTAACTTGTAATGTGAGTTTTAAACAATGTGTTTGTAGCTTCATAGCTTTAAAATATTCTTGTTCAGTGATGACAACGATGTATATTTTAGCTTTGGTGTGAATGCGACCTTGCAGGGGAAGAGAGATGGTTATTTTTGCTGCAGTTTTCATGCACTTACTTGCTAAACTTCAGGGAAGTTTTGCAAAGGAAGAATTTCTATACAAGTTGAGGTCCAGGGCCTGGGTGATGGGCAATGTTGGCTACTGGGAAAGCTGGCTTACATGCAGTCCTGGTAATTCTTCAGGATTCCCCCATAATTGAATTTTCCAAGTGCTTTAAGCAAATAAGGTGTCCCTCCTTTTTAAAGATGCAGAAAATGGTGCACAGCATGTAGCCAGACGTCAGGCTTGGTTTAGGTCAAAATAACAGAAGGAATAAAGATGAAAGTTTTTACTGAGCAATGTCAGAATTAAAATGACAGGTAGCTGCACTGAATGGGGAGAGGACACTGTTTCTTATGGCTTGATTCTTCAAGAAATATGTCATTGCAATTTTTACTGGATTCATGGGGCATCAGAAAACAGTGACATGATTTCAGCTGATTGTGCGTGATCTGTTTGAATTTTTCAGACTTTTTCTCCTATACATGAGTAAGCTCTATGACTGTGCAGTTTTACACTCTTCACATAGTCAGTATGTGCTTGTTGACTCTCAGAAGACTGGTCCACCTCTCATATTGTAAGCTTTTAGGTGTAGCATTTTCCTTCTCCACAGTATTCCTAACGTACTGCTTTCCTACTTAAACTGATTGGCTTCAGAACAACTGGGGAATTCGAACTAGTTTCAGTAACGTGCTAGTAGAAAATGTTGTCGTGTTAGCAGTAGCAGTGCATCTCACTTGTAAGTGCTTTTTCTTGCTTTGCTTCAGTTTGTTTTGTTTGTCACATTGCCCTTCTTACACTACAGCTTATCAAAAAGTCTTTGACAACCACAAAGATTTATGAGATTGGAAGTCAGTTTATGATTACAGATAGGTACACGAATACATAAGCAGGCACTTGTAAGAAGAACTTGGTAGCAGGAGGCTTGAAGAGAAAAAAAGTCCAGAAGCTGGGTTCCTGTAAGCCTTGATATTAAAGTGTCACATTCACTTGCATGGTATTTAGCAAACATGATTAAAGCTTACATGCAGAACATGTTTTACCATGCAACATGCCACAAGTAGAGGTTACCTTTACAAAATGGCATTTGTATTTTTTTAATTCTTATGCCAGGGATGCCATATAGAAACAGGACGGTAGAAGAAATTCTCACTGGCTGTTGAGTTCAGTCCCTCTGTCATAGGGAACTGTGTGATATGTATATAGATTCTACTGACATGATGTGGCTCTAACTGTAAAATTATCATTGGTTTTGCACCTGTTACACCTCAGCTTGTGAGTACTGTTGTGATTAGCCTACGTTTTTTGCACTCTCAACCTCAGTTTTTTTGCTGGATAGTTTGTTTCTTTCTCCCTAGTGGTTTCTTCCTTGAAATACTTCTCTACGTCCTTGGTGTTTATCTTTGGTGTGTCTGTGCAGCACAGTGAATGACTCCCTGCAGCCTCTTTGCTGTCTCCTGAAGTAGCTCTCACATACAATGATGCCAGGCTGAGCTCATCTTCTCGCTATGCAAGATAGTTCACTTTAACTATTGTTGTGGTTTGAGGCTTGGTGTTGGGACAGATGACAACTAGGATCCCAGGGGGTAGCAGATATTCCCTCCCCCTTCCCCTTGCATACTCTATAAAGAGGCAGGAAGTGAGTGCTCCACGTCTTGTTGAGAGAGCACAGCGGGGCTGCATCCGCGTGGTTCTGAGCAATCCTGCACCATCTGAGATCAGGTTTTGTATATCTTGTATTTACTTTGTTTTTGCCTCAAACTGAGGAGGAGGGGTCTCATCTCTCTACCCCTTTACACCAAGGACCTCCAGTGGCTCCACTCCACTCAGCCCCAGTCTGCCCCAGCACAGAGCTGATCACCTTAGTTGAGTTCAGCTTGGCAAAAGGACACTTCCAAAGAGCCTGGTGGCACAAGGGGTGGTGCATCAACATCCTCATGATAGGGGATGTCTTACTTGGAGCTGAGGTTTCTCATTTAAACTATGACCAGACTACATTCAGTCTGTGTGCTACAGTCTGTGGCAGCCATTGAAGACTAACAAAAATCTGAACTGTAGCACATGAAACTGTTTCCTAGCATTTTTCAGTGGCAGTTACATATAACCTGCTAATAAAATGAGATCAGTTAATGTCAGATTACCTGGTTATCTTGGCATTATCTTGGTCTTATGAATGACAGTGGGTTTGGTTATGTTCCCTCCAGCACAGTGAACTCTGGACTTTGTGTTAAAAAGCTGTTGCATCAGTCTGAAAAATGAAAAAGATCAAGCATGAAATCTAAACAAGTTTCTTTGACACAAATGTTTCAAATTAGTTTCTGATCAGTGCCTAAATTGCTTATTGTTTCATAGACTACATATAAAATATTTTTTTTGCTTTCTTGAAGGGCTATTTGGACAATAGAATCATAGAATCCTTTAGG
>NW_008631706.1:0-23295 GCF_000691845.1 Merops nubicus
ATTCTGTGATTCTATGATTCTATGACTAGAAAAGTTGGGCCTTTAGCTTTTCACTTATAATGAACTCATAAGCAAAGATGGCTCTGGAGCCTGGTGCTGACATTCTCTGTATTAGTATTAAACTTGGAATAGCTCAGACAATATAAATTACGAGTTGATCTAGTTTTATTCCAGTGTAAACATCAGGAAGTGGTTGGACTCTGACTCTGTAATTACCTAATTAAATGTCCCACCATCTTAACAAAGGAATAGTTCTCCTAACATAAGCAGATACTTTTATACACTACCTACAGTTACCTGTGATAATCCACTGAATTTTCTGTCTGGGTCACTTTTATTTTTCCCTTTCTTTTTCATTTCTCTTCAAGTCCAATTGTCTAGTACTTTGTTTTGTCCTTCATTTGAAGGCACAGTAGCACTGGTTATTGTAGTGTGTAAATCTTGGCACTTAATCTGCTTCTTAGTGTTTGATTTGAGAATTTTTTTTTTTTTGAGTGTAAGTGGATGTCATTTAGTTGCAGAGGTTTCTAAAATGTTCCCCACTCCCCCCACACCCCACCCTGACTTTAAATGATCTGTTTTGTCTGTCCATCTGGTTTTGTTTTGTCTCCATTCCTGGGATCTACTGTTCCCACTTTTTCAGTAGCAGGTACTTGAATATCTGAGTAGTAAACAACTTTGAAAAGAGGAAGAATGCCATCTTTGTCCAATGTAAAGCCATACAGGACAGAAATTATTCTATGTGAAACCACCTTGCTTTTGGCATTATGTTCAATCTGTCACATTTAGGTAGATGTCTGTGGCCTGCACCAGCCATCAATTCTGCCCCTCCTGTGAGCTCCTTGCACTTTGCCAGCTTTAGCTTCTGGATTTTGCTTTCTATACAGCCACAGTTCCCAAATACTGTAATTGTCTGCTGGCAGTCATGCATGCTAGCCAATACACTTCTGACATCATCTCTCATCTTCCTTCTTTGGCCTCACTGTCAAGAGGTGAGATAATGACATCATCCTTGTGAGGGCTGTGATGTCATCAGAAGTGCTATAAACTTTGAGTCACCAATGAGGTAGAGACGGACAGGTGAAAAGGGAAAGTGAGAGGATTATTTTGTCAAATGATCAAAAGTAGGATTGTAATTTTCCAGGAACTATTGCAGCTGGAATTAGAGGCAGGGCAGGGGCCACTGGTCATGTACCAAAATGCTCATCTGTAACAATGACGTGCTTATCAGCTCTCATGCTGTCAGAGCCTGCATTGCATAACCAAACTTCGTTTTGAACCAAGTACTTTGGCACTTGGTTTTGCAACAGATACAGTTTCCCTCCCCTCACTGAAAATACAGTCCCAAAAAAAGGGGAATTACAAGACAAGGGTTTTTTTTCTTTCTCAGAGTATAACAAGTCTTGATGAAGAAGTTCCTCAAAAGAGCCTTTCTTTTTCCTCTAGATCCACACCAAGCCTTGTAAAACCATGAAAACCTCAGTGCTTCCTTTATACCCTAGCAGCTCGTTCCACAATCAAAACTCAGTTCTCTGGTACAAAATACTTGGCTAGTGAGAAACAGAGGCATCTGTTGACTCATATGATCCAAACATGGCCAAAGCAAAAGAGTGTAGGAATATTTAAATATTTAAATTGGGAGCAAGAGAGGCTAAATATATCAACCCTGCTGGAGATCCACTCATACCAGTCCAATCTCATCAGGATTGATGATAAATTACTTAGCTCCAAATCTGAAAATAACCAATCTTGAGCTCTCTAAATATAAATAATAATTATATATATTATTATATAAATGTAGAAAGTTGAGAAAATCTTGAGCCCTGATAAAGCAAAGCAATCACAGCATATAAGGTTAAGGATGTAACAGTGAAATCAGCAACACATTCTTTCTATAGCCAAAGCCCAGAATTCCTGCATAGACATGTTCAAACACAGGCTCTGCTCAGGCAAAATACATACTGATGTTTAAACACACACATGCAAGGAATGACAGGTCCTACTCAACTCCAGAGAGAATGCCTTCATCCCGTTTTGGATTGAAGTGCTTTGCAGCCCAAAAGCTAGCTTTTCATCAGTCCACTAATCTATGCAAGACTAGCAAAGCTTTTGCCCAGAATTCTGTTTTCAAAGCACAGCAAATCAAAAGCAAAATCATCAGCATTATTTGTTTAGAACAAAATAGTACAAACCATGCTCTGAGAACTTCAAACAAAGCTGCCCAACTTGCCAGGATATAATCTTTTCTTGGTTGTAAAGTAGCACATCTTGATTGATCTACACTGTATTGTTACCTTCTTAATATGCAAACTAGTCCCTCTTTCCTGTAGCTAGGAAAGGTGTAACAGCTATGGCCAACTTAAGATAATAGGAAGATAAAGAGATATTTTCTGTAAAGCTTTTTCTTATAGTAGGCTGATCATGAAGTGCTAAAAGAGCTTAGGTTAAATTTCATTCTCTAATTCCACTGAGAGGAGTGAAGTGAGAGCTAAGTGTCTAAAAACAGTTTTTAAATAAAAGAAAAATAAATAAAAATAATAATTTCTGGTGCTTCTCAGTGTGACAGGAAATTTTACTTTTGTGCAGACCAGGATATAAAAATGATTTTTCTGCGTGTGGCTTCTGGTGGATGAAGGAGCACTCTGTGCCTTACTTGTAGTTAGGAGGAGCAGGTTTACTTGGCTTTGAAGTCAGAAAATTCTGCACTATCTCAGGTGCTGTCATATAAACTCTATGAAAAGGAATTTAGCCTCCCCTCAAGAAGGAGGCAGATGGAGGGTTAAGAGCAGGCTGTCAGGAGGAGAGGCACACACTGGCTGCTTCCTCCCCTGCCAGTGAACTGATGGCAGAGACTTCTGCAGCATTGGCCAAAAGTTCCCCTCTTTGGCCCTATTTTATTAATTTTGATGAAAAGAAGTGAGATAATCCAACTCCTTGCTCCTTTTTTTTTTTAACTTCACCAAGACTCAGCTTTCTTGAGTATTTGAAGTGGTAGAATATAACCAGGTTAGGGCATTTTTTTAAAAAACATCTGTGTATATGATTTAAAAGGGCACTTCTCCACTTTTCCCAATTCATTCAGCCTGTGCAGCAGAGGTGGATCCTGCAGCAACACCTGGGGGACACCTGCTTCCCCTGTACAGCCTTCCCTAGCAGCGAGGCTGACCTAAGGGGGCAAGTCCCTTCAAGAGCTTTGGCCCTCTGGCTTTCCACACTGACTTCTTATTCGTTCTCGTGTGCCAGGCTGGGAGGAAACCTTGCTCTGGCAGCAGAGACTTCAGCTCTCTCTGCTCTTTCACCTCTAGACTCAGTTTCAGGGAACTCAAGGGAAGAGGAGAGACAATGTTTTTGGATAACCTGTCTTAGAGGCATTTTCTTTGCTATTTTCTTCATGGGGATTTTAGTGGTTACAGTTTATGCCAAGGACTGTGCTTGTTCTGGATTTAAAGTCTAGTCAACCATTGCATGCTTGTGATAATTTCTTCAGTCAAAATTTGAGCTGTATGGAAAAATGATAACATTTAAAAATATATTTGGCTTAAGCAAATTATCTTTTCAGTTAATCTTTACTGTTGTGGGGTGATCTGTTCTCAATAAGTTGAGTCACAAAACTAAATCCTGCACATGCAGTCACAGGACAATAAATTCTCTTCACATACATCAAGCCTGGGTAATAAATCAATAAATAAAGTTGTGTACTGCAGTCTTCCTCTTATCTAAGCAGTTCAGTCTCCTGGTTTAGGCTGAGGACTAGTATAGGACTCTCACTGGTACCTCTAAGTCACGTATGTTAAAGCAGGAACATTGTCATTTACTTCAGTTTAGTACCTCCTGACTTTCTTTACATCTTCTGTAAGTCCACGTGGATCTGTGTGACATCATCTCAGAAATTGTCTTCATTTTTGTGATTTCTACATCTGGAGTGCTAATATAGTTAATAGATATGATCAGCTTTGCAAAATCATGAAAATAGTACTTTATTTCAGTTTCATGTTCAGATTTCAAGGAGTGGGAGAAGTGTCCCTCAGTAGCAAATCCTTCCCCTAAATATTCTTGGTGTCAAAATGAGTGTAGTGTCTCCAGAAGTTTCATAGCACTACAATCCCTGAACGTAGAAATAAAAGTTATTTTAGATATGCAATTAAACAGCATTTCATCTCCATGAGTTTAAAAAAAAAAATTGTTTGGAAAACTAAACTTGGGTTTTCTGCGTCAAAGAGTTTATGAGTCAATTTGGACTTGGAAAATGAAGCATTTAATGGAGGAACTACAGTCTGTGGACTGAAGGGAAGTATTTCCTTTTTCTGATTTTTGCTGTTGTGTTGAAAGCTGAGCAAAAATTAGAGTTTTACCCTAATGGAAAGTTTCAGTATTTGGATATTAATATTTGAACAAGGACTCTGAAATACAAAAGAGTCTTGAAGTATAAAATGCACAAAAGTTTTTGCAAGTGATACACCTGTCTTAAGGTGAGGGGTGGGGGGGAGTATTATGGCTATGCAATCTAGCCAGAAAGTGTAATGCATCTGAATGACTCTCAGGAGGCAATGATCCATTTTTAGGAAATCTAATTCAATGTTGTACTGAGAAAGCTGAAACAATTTTATTTAGTCCAGTATTAAAATACTATAAATGAATGTATAATCAGCTCTGCCTGCTCTGCGTGTCATTCTTGGGTTCCTGCCCCTATGTAAAAGCCAATGAGGGTTAACTCCATGTCTATGTATTTCTTTACAAGCATTTGCACATACATAAAGAACTTTAAATACATATATATGTGTGTCAGAGTCATATTGAGAAAACTGCTGTATTCTAGAATTAGCACACTGTGAAAATAATTTATTCCCATTCCATAAATTTGGCAGAGGTGTTTCTTAAAGCAAGCATTTTACATAAGTCTATGGAAATAATTTACTTCAATGATATTAGTAGGTTCCATTTCATTAGATCTAGCAAATTCTGAGGTAGAAAGCCTTTGTCCTGGCAGTCTGTATGCTTTCCATATTCCGTTATGCAAATCTGAGAACCATCAGAGACTTTGCCTCATTCTTGCCATCTTCATTACGGTTTACTACCCAGTTTTTCTGCTGCAGACAGGTCTACATACCATGAGCAGCCTCTCAAAGGTAGCAGCTTCTGCCCACAGAAGCAGCATAAGCTTGTTTTACTGTCATTTGCACGTCAGTGACATTGTGTTCAGCATTTCATGCGCAAAGAGAATTCCCACCCCAGCGAGTTTAGAGTCTGAAAAGTATCAGGCCTGATGCTCAGTTCACACAAAGCAGCATAATCCCATTCAAGCCACTGAACTCTGTATTACACAATCAAAGGGTCTTGCTCATTGTTTCAAACAGGTGGAAATTTTTTTTTTAAACTAGGAGACTAGGAACAGGCAAGCAGATGTTGCTTTGTATCAAGCTCTGCTATAGCACAAGAGACAAAGGTATGGTTAGAAAATACAAAAAATAATACTATTTAATAGAATAAAAAAAGCCATACCCACAGGTAGCTCAGGGTCATGTCAAGGTACATGTCTGCTTCTGACGTGAACTCTTCAGACACCCTGTTTTTCACCATGACCACCCCCACAGTGCAATTTAGGCACAAGCAAAAAAGCTTCCCTGTGTAGTCATCTCTGTGATAGCAGATGCCCCTCCCCTGCAGCCCCAGGTGACAGCCCAGCCCATTCACCCTGCACGTTTTGCATGTTGCTTGCATGGGCTTGGGATCAGGCATATTGCTCATCTACCTTGCCCAGGTCAGATGTAGTTTACCCTGTGTCAGTCTTCCTGTGGCAGATTTAGTTTGCTATGGTTGTATCACTTTCTGTTTCATACCCCTAATGTGTCTGTATAGACAGAGGCACAGTTTAGTGCAAACACATGTTTTGTCTGCAACATCTTTGGGACTTTCTTATCATTAGTTGTTTGCTAATTTCCCACAATCTCCTTTCTGTGTAGTATGTTTTAAATATAGCACATGCATGTTACAAAATTCTTCCTCCTCCTCTTTTTCATGTATTTCTGTGCTGAGAAATCTAGAACAAACAACATAATAATTGTATATAAAATGAATTAAAATTTTTGCCCAAATGAAACATAAACTGATTCTTCTTAAAGTATAATCTTACTGCAAGATTATATTATCCTCAGTTCTTTCAAAGTCATGGTACAAGTTCATGTGACGTGTTTTGGTTACCCAGGAGATTTTCTTGTAAAGTTCAGAATCTCACACAGGTGCTGATCCAAATATTCCTGAAGATCACATCTGTAGTGTTGCTGTACATGTGTTCAATTTTCAGATTTTATGCTGTCCTTTGCTAATTAGAGTTCCTTCCCTGATTATTTTACCGCATTTGGAATTCCCACGTACCTCTCTGTCTGCATAGCTCAGCTGCTGACCTGGATGTCCAACCCCAACTCCTGCCGTCAGCAACCAACCTCACCATCGTTTCAGCCTGCCTGTTGGACTTATCCACCTGTCCAGTTTACATGACATCGCTAATCACAAACTCATTGTAAAGGATAGATCCTCAGTTTGTAAAAGTTGACATACCTTCATGGAAAAGCTGCCAGGCTCTACCAACCAGCTAGCACACCAAGAAGCTGCTTTCAAGTCACCATCGACTCCTGGATCAGAAGGTTCCTCCCTAAACCATAAAGTATATCCTATACTGCACTGTGTAGGTTGTATGGAAACACCTGAATGGGATCTATGTGAGATGGCATTGTAGCTATGCTAACATTATACTCCACCCAGGCTAACACATCTCCTGTGAAACCTACGCAGAGCTTCACGGTCACTCCAACAGTTCAGCTAAGCAGATCTGTCTACATGTCTCTGTTTGGTGCTGGGTAGAATTGGTATGATCCTTCCTGTGATGTCAAACACATCGGCTTCTAAATATTCTGCTCCACCATCACTGTAAGAGTAGGTCACTCTGAAGAACACTTAGGGAATCATCAGGTTGCCTCCTGGATCTGTCTCTTTTCCCTCCTTCACCAATCATTCAGCAGTGGTATTCTATAACTGGGGTGGGAACTGCAGGTCTCTCTCTCTCTCTCATTACTTCTCCTGAGTGGTTCTTCTGTCTAATTCATGGCTGTGTCCCAAGACCATCACCTCAAAGATGTGCTCTCTGCCTTCATGGAGAGCAGCAGCAGGGATGTCTGGGCATGTTCTGCCAGGCTTTGGACATGCCTCACATCTGACATTTGCTTCAGGTTTTCTGATTCTGTAGTTATTGAGAAGGTCAAGTGCCAAATTTCCAAATTTTTGTGCTGTTTCCATCCTTAGCCTCATAGTACTGGCCACCTGTGAGGGCCACCAGTTTTACAGAGCCACCTTTCTCTATGCTATCACGGTGGACATATAGTAACACAGGGTGCCAAGGGTGACTCTTAGACCTGCTGCGCTGGGTACCGGAAGGTGGACAGGAGTTAACCACTGCCTTATCCTCTTTTCCCAAAGACCCACCAGGCATCAAGGGAGGCTTGCCCTAAGGCACTGGAGTTAAAAAGCAAATGAACAATTCAATTCCTACATTTAGATTGCGTGTCCAGACGTTTCGAATCCAACCAGGATCTTTCATCAACGGAATCTGAAGGAAACAAAGAACAATGAAGAATAATACAGTTAATGATGCAAATACAGTTAATTAACAATGCACAGAAGTTAATGTATCCAGGCCTAAATTATGGAGAAATGTAAGAAGGAAACTGAGATATGCTAGCTGGATGCAATGTTTGGGGAACAACTGCCTTCATTCTCTGGAAAATTTCCACCCCATAGTTTGGCCGTAGCCTCCAGATTTCCCAAAGGACATCAAGTGTGCAAAACAAGAACCAGCTAGGGTACCAAACTCGCACCTGTGCACACTGCTGGGTCCAGACGAGGTGCTTAGAGAAGGGACTGGAAGGAGCGGCTTTGAGGTCACGCAGTACATTAGGAAGTACCACCTTATTGCTCCAAAGATCAGGAACACGTTCACAGCATGGGCCAAGGGGGTTTTGGATTAATTCCTCCCTTATTCCTCTTTCCCAGGACTTTTCAGTCTGGTCTGGAGCCTGCCTAACTAGAAAACTTCTCATATGAGTAGATTTATTTTCAAATACCTGACTCTCTCCTTCTCTCTCTTTCTTTCCCTCACTTTTGTTCCTTCTTTCTCTCCTCCTCTTCTTCCTTTCTTAAAAGCAAAGTTCCATTATTAAATAAATAAATCCATCTCAGAAACACAGTACTAGGAACTGCCAGAGGAAAACAGTACATTTCACTAGCAGAGAAGTCAACAGTGTGTTGCAACAGAGTTGGTAATCATACAACAGTGCTGCTGCCGATGCATTCAGTTCCTCTGAAAAACAGTAATCAGACACAGTCCTGTGAAACATTCTTTGTGTACTGGTGGAACAACCACGCGACTCTCTGGGATCCCTGCCAGCAGTTTGAAAGTACAGTTAATGTTGCAGCTAAGTATTTGATCTTTAGAGTTGTCTAATCTCTGGTCCTGCTTACATTTGAAAAATAAACTTAAGGAGCTTTCGTTCAGTCCTGCAATTAATGGAAAAAGTTAGTATTTATTGAATGATATTTTGTCCATTGTTTAGAGTGACTATTATAAAACAACTGTCTGCCTTTCCTATTTAGTGGGCTTGGAAATGCAAACTAATAGGAGTAAAAATTTTTTGAAAGCAGAAACAATGCATCAAATGTTTTCTTCAGCTGTGCCAGTCTCTGTAGTCACTGTGCTGACCTTAGAGAACAAAGGTAACACAGGGAAAAGATGACCTTGCACTTAAGCTAGTGAAATAGGATACAAAGGCTATTCCTGTACAAGAAAACTAAACAGGGTGAAGGCATAGGCAGAGGCACTGGGACCTTCCAGTCTGTGCCCTGATGCTCGGCACAGCTGCAGCCCCAGCCAGCTAGCAGTTCCCACCTTGGGAATGAGTGCAGAGTATCTCCAATAGGCATCTGAATGAGGCCAACCGGTTTGGAGGGTTGAAGGAACTTAATAGCATGGAGGTGACTGGATCACACCAGATAACATCAAAGCCAAGGGATGGGCACCACCACTGTTGAGTTCACTCGCATGAGTGTAGTCAAAAGATCCAGATCTCCTCTGGAGCTACCTGAGCTTTCTTCCTTCCAGGAGCGTGAACATATCACAAGCCCTGTTGCTTAGTTCTCCTGATGTCTAACAGGAATCATAACCTCCTAAGCTGTCAGGGTAAAGTCATTAATATTCATAAGAAAACTGTAACTTATGGTGCAAAGCAAAATTTGCCTTTTGATCCCTAAAGAGAGGCTTTATCACCCTATCTTGGCCAGTCTAGTAGCATTAAGCCAAGCTGTACTTTCCCCAGCTGAATATGAAGGATTTAAGAATTAAGAGATTTATCATAGCTGATAGACGATGGAATAAAACAAAAGAAGATTCAGAGATAATAGATATTGTGGCACGATATCTGCAGGAGAACAGATTCGTCTATACTTTGTACTCTCATTAGAGTGTAATACATAACAATATTTCAAGGGAAAAATGAAAAGGTGTTGACTGTAATCTGTGTCTCATTGGGAGACATATGGAGATGCAGTGAGCACTAAATGCACCAGGAAATATTTAGGCATTAGGAAAACTGTATAAACCAGGAGTAGGCAAAGCTCTCTATGGCTTGCCAGAAGAGGCTGAGATCTTTCAGGGAAGACCGAACACACACGTGTGAGAGGTGTTTTAGTTATAGCTGAGTTTGCCTGTAGGCATACAAATGGGCCAGATGATCTCTGAGTCTTTTCTAGCCTTGTAATCTATTATTCAGTGATAAAACAGCACGTCAGGATGAGGCTGCATTTTCAGGAGCTCTTTCCTATCGATTAAATATCACAGTGGAAAAACTTCTGAGCTAGTGGCAAAACCCCTCTTATATGAAATGTTTTGCGTCTGACTAAGAAAACAGCGTGAAAATGAGCTGTAGGGAAGCATGGCAGCATAGCCAAGGGACAGGTTGGATGACCTAAGAGACTCTTCTGTCTCAAACCTGCAACTCAGTCTCACGACATCACCTGACTGGTGTTTAGCTCATTGCCCTGATGCAACAGATGTTGCAAACAAAGTTACTCATTTGTGAATTACTCAGGTAATTTAAATTGGATTCCTACAGTAATCATGCTTCTTAAGGTAGTTAAGTACATGCTGTATGTGTGCTTCATTGCTGCTAATAGAAACATCCTATATTTTCCCTTGAGGAGCATCTGATTTTACAAAACAATTGTAAGAAAGACCCACCTCTGGTGCCCAGGGGTGACTTACATTTTCACTGTAGTGTGGATGCCTAGTGCAGAGCAGCTGATCTGTTCTTTCACAGAGATCCAGAACCATTACCTTTGATGAGAGGACACTATCTCCCCTACTGAGTATCTTTTAAGCAACAAAGAGGAAGAGGGGTCACCTTCTTTTAAAATAAGATGAGAGTCCTAAATCCAGCACATGGTCAAATTACCTTTCTGAATGATCTGAAGAAAGAAAGACCCTTTCCTAGTGTGGAAAAATCAGGCTTGGCTGATAAGATCAAGTTTTTGGAGAGGTGTAGCTAGAGTCAGGTAAAGCCTGGGACATCAGTAAATAATGTCAAAGAAATGAAACTACAGTGAGCTCTGTCAGAAATTGCAGTAGTGAGTTTCAAGTCAAATGGCCTGACTTCTTAATCTGCCAAACCAAAGTGCTTTCCACATTTACCTTCTACAAGAAGGCTACCAAAACAGAGCCACTGGTCTGTTGGCGTCCACATGAGGGGCTACACCACGTGGCAATCAACACAGCACAGTTTAAGTACTTTTCAGCATGAAAAGCACAGTCAGGCTTTATCATATGAAGTGGTGGAGGCGCACCAAGACACCAGTTCTGCTTTGTCACCTCATTCAAATGGGTCTGTGTCATCACTCTGAAGCCAAAGGAGCCATTATGCCCAAGCATTTTGGTAGCTGTAAGGTCCCAAGGCATATGGAGACAAAGGCACAAGTATAGGGTGGGAAGATCCCAAGCAGCTTGGAGCGCCCTTACTTGACCAGCCCTCAAAACCTGCATCACTCCAGAGACAGTGTGGGAGCCAGGGCAGCTCCTGCAGCACAAGCACAATGTCCTTCCTGCCCTGTCACTGCTGAAAATAGGAATGGCTGTGTTCTGCACCACCAGCACCTACATCCCAGCACTGGGTTAACGCACGAGACTCCAGAGCCAGTTTGTGAAATAGAGCTGTCTGGCCCAGTGCCTTATTGCTGAATGCTTTCTGTCCAGCTCCTCCCCTTTCTTACCCCCACATTAGTCACTCACAGCAGGAATTATCAGCTGTTTATCTAAAATCTTATGACACATCTATTGACGACTGATAAAGGCTGTTTCCTCACCTCCACCAAACCATTCAGCTTGGGGAGCATGTTTGACTGCCACCTCCATTGGCTGGCATGGTGGCCCCATCCTCACGTGGGCTGCCTGCTTTGGGTGGGTATCTTAATGACTGCAGTCAACACCGCACCTGGGAATGTTCCTCCGAGGAACTACCTCAGGCTATCAAAAGGTGTTTCATGAGGTGGTGTTCCCACATCACCCGATCATCACACCAGCCCTCGTGGCATCTTCCTTTCCAGACCCAGAGGCCTCCCATCCCTCTCCTTTGCAGGGCAGCTTCATCAGCAGGCCTGGAAGTGAGGGCTGCTGGCTGCAGCTCTCCACCAGACCACCAAGGAAGACTATACATGATTTTCACCAGAGGACAGTTAAAATGACACAGTTAAGTGCAGAAAGCTAGTAGGTAGTGGAGCTGTGTGACCATGGTATCTGCACTATACATGCCCTTACACATTGGGCTTAGACTTGTGGGAAGCTTTGGGTTGTCCAGACCCTTACTGTTAAGTGTGAGGCAAAGAAGTTCAGAGCTGGATCTGGCAGAATATGGGATTTCCACCCATGAAGAATCTGGAATCTTGGTTTTACATGCTAAATAGAGAACAGACCAAGCTGATGTCTGCCACACTGATAATCATTCTAGGACACCATATACTTAGTCATGTACACAGAGGACCCTCAGGAAGAAAAAAAAGCAGGAGTTATTAAGAAGCTCTTGTCTTAGTTCAGACATATTCTGGTCAAACAGGTACGGCAGCAGAACCAAACCCAGAAAAGTCTTGTTTACAGGCTTAAGAAACAGGGTTTGTGACACATGCTGGAGCCTCAGGCTCTACAGCACCCAGAAGGACACAGGAATAAAAGCTGCTGTAACTACTGGGCTGCTGCCTGCTTTTTAAATAACACTGGGCACAGATTGTGAGTGTTTTCACTTGTTAGTAAGTTTTGCCATAGGTCACCCTATAGAAGCTTGTGGGGAACTTTTGGAAAGGAGCATTCCCCTGATTCCATTTGTTTTCTGTGTAAATCTGGGCATGAGTTTCAGGAGTGGGGATGCTGAAAAGCTGTATGAGCCTTTCGTGTTGTGAATTGAACCCTTTGTCCGTTTGTCTAAGGCAGCTGCCTCTGTAGCACGGCATAAATGTCGCAGCAGCAAGTGGGAGGTAATGGTCACATCTGGGGCTGACCTTTAAAATCAGCTGGGCTTTCTATTCTCACTGTTTACTCGCTTTGTTTGCTTGCAGACATTTACTCAGTAATCTTCCCTGTGGGTAATTTAGCTCTTTTGGACTGCAGGTGATTCTTCCCATCCCCCTGCCTGTTGATTTGTGGTAAGCCTCCCATCAGAATGCAGTTTATTTGGGCAGATTATACTTTGCCCACGGAAGTTACTTAAGTCGGTACTGATATCTAAGTACTTATGTATAAGTTACCATTCAGAGTGATCAAGTGTACCAACAGAGTAATGTGCACATCAGGTTTTAAGTATATGGCTTCATGGCAGGTTTGAAAGAGTGATAACAAGCCTGCATTAAAGTGCAAGTGAACCAAAATATGCATGCAATTTTTTCCAGTTTTGTCTGTCCATTTGGGGAAAAAGAATACACATAGATTTTCCATGATTCTTCCAAAACTTTCAAATCTGTGGTGAAATCTTAAACCCCCACATGCACATTACTAACTGCAGAAAAAAATATGGCTTTGTCTTGCATGTAATCTGCATAAGTTTTCAAGGGTTTTGCTAATCACAGCCTCTTAGGGAGTAATTTTGGGTCATTTTGTGGATCATAGGTATGTTTGTAATATGGAGAGGAGAGACCCTGTGTCCCAAGACAAGATTTCTGGAGTGGAAACAACAGGAGAGGAAAAACATTCCCACATGGGTTGGGTCAGGAAGTTTGGAAACTGCCATTGCAGCTGGCACTATCACAGGCTTTCTGTGCTCTGCTGCACAACCCAGCCAACCTCACCCTGCTTCTGTTCTGTTTAATGTAAAACTGAGAAAGCAGTACCAGCTTCAGAACCCTGTTATGAAACTGAATGTCTCAATGTTCGCAAAGGTTCTGAGTTCCTTGGGTCAGTACACAAGGTTCACGAGTAGTAAAGACTATGTGGTTGTAAAAGTCAGCACAAGTTCATAAACAGACTTTGGAAACCGTTCCCTACTGGGTTTTATCCAGGAGGAGGGGAAAGTTATGTGTGCCTTTCATTGAATGTGATTTGTTTTTCTCACTAAGGCTACACACTGTTCAGGACTTTCTAGGAAGAAGAAGGGAGTAATAAAAATCAATCAAAGTGCGCTACAGCTTTGCTGACTATTAGGTAAACAGCATGTGCAGCACAAAAGGAAGTCATTGACTCAAATTCTTGGGCAGAGGCACTGCAGAATGCTATGGAGCAGGAACATGTTTAGTATTTGTTCGTACAGAAAGCTTTACAAATATTTTAAAATATTCTAGAAACATATTAATAATCCCTTGGGTTTAATTGGGCTTTATTTAATACCAGAATAATTGGATTTGCTTTGAAAGTCTTCCACCATGTAACAATTTCACACTTTTTGAGGTTCTCTGCCTCTTTTCCTAATTCCCTCAAGTATTTTACCTAAACCAGGCTCAGTGGCCTGGCATCTGTTGCTGTCTTTTGTTAAATGTTGTATAGTTTCTTCCTCCAGGCGGTGCAATGCTATGGGTGAAGCTTTACAGATGCCTAGCTGTAGAAAATTCTGTTTATGTCACCAGCAGATGCTCCACATGGGGCTGGCTGACCCCAGAATAGAGCAACAGGTCCTAACATTAACTACAAGTGTTTATTTTACACTCCTGAAGATGTCATTGCTTCTAGGCTGATGGTGAAGCACCACCAGATTTATAAAGCAACCACCAGCTGACCTCAGGAAATTCTGTTTTTTGGATCTGTAGCTTAACAGTATGGAGAGATGGTGGCTGGACTTGATGATCCTAGAGGTCCTTTCCAACCATAGTGATTCTATGGTTCTATGATTCCATAGGTCTCTAGACCTGCACCACAAACCTCCCCCATCATCCAGCAACATGACCAAGAACATCAGAGATCCACCTCTGACAATGGAGGAACCTGCTGGTATTTGTGTTACCTACATAGGGCTGTTTTGCCCAGAAGCTAAATCAAGGGAACATTAAAAGCTCCATTTTGGGAATCATCTTTCATTAAGAACATTGGACTTTAAAGATACTTCTGCATTCAGATGAAACAATGATTATTAGCTACTCTGTGAAAAATTAACACTTCCTGATACTCCAGGCTAGCAGGATCCATTTTTAGATTCATTTCACAGATTAGGAAGTCAGCAAAAAGTGAGAGAGTGCCAAGAGATAATCTGTTCACTGTAGCAGGCTCCAGAATATTTACTACATATTTTCTTTTCATTTTGCAATGCCCACAATGTAATTATTCCTATGTGAAGGTACCCCTGCAGAGTAGAAGCACATAGATCCAACTGTTCTTGTTTTGTTTGAGGTGGCAGCACAGGACTATAACTTTTCAGAGCCTTCCTCATTCGGGTCACAGTTTTCATTGCATAGCATCAGTTTAATAACAAGCTGTCCTGCCTCTGGGTTGATTTGTTAGTGCTGGTGAAATAGCATTAGATTTGGAGTCCACGTGGTATACAATGCAAAGATGTTTAACATAAGAACCCTCCTGTATTCAGCCCAGATATACCTATCTGATTTTAGGGACAGAGAATAGTCTCACTGACTTCAAGGTCACCTTTCTTAAGTGGGATCAGATCCTGGGATTTCCCCTCTTACCTCAGACATCCATAACAGAGAGGTTCATTTCTGGGTTCCCTTTCTAATCAACAGGAAGTATAGCATTGCTACAGCATGATCCATCTGAGTTGTCTTAAGGTGGCACGACACTGAGCACTCAAGTACAATCTGTTTTCTGTAACTAGGCTTCTGGCCTGTCTTGGGAAGATCATTTCCATAACCACCCGCTATTTTTTTTCCTTTGCATTTTTCACCCTTTTCTCCCAGAGGATAAGTCTGCTTTTGTACCTTCCCTAAAGCATACTGCTTCTAACAGGGGTTCCAGCTCCATGAAACAAAGACAGCTTTTCCTCAGCAAAACTCTCATGGGCAATGGAAAAGTGAAAACAAATGCAAATACAACCTGAAAGTCAGTACATCAGTCAAGAGCTTAATTTTCATCAGTTTTAAATTGTCCCAGGGTTTACAGAGGAAAAGGATATGCTCTGAGACTTTTATATTGCAGTTTGGGGGCCTTTGGCAGTGTTTAAAAGCTTTTTCAATTTTTCAGTAGCTGTGAGCTGGTAGAAGCCAGCTGAAGTGAGGAACTGCCTCTGCCGTGGGTAAGTGTGCAGATCCCCAGTGAGCAGCATCTTCCCTAACCTCAGCCAAAGCCTAAGCGAGCTTACAGTTCCCTCAGTAGGCAGTGGAGAGGTGGAGGTGATCTCAAGGACTGACTTACTCCAACAAGGCTGCTGTCTTCAGATCACAGAAACAGGTCCTTCTGTGGGTTCAAATGAACCCTCTCTTTCCACTGAACACAAATGCGGTAAAAACCCCGCATCCTATTTCGCTCCTGTGGGTGTGTGGGAAGTGAGTCCATGTGAAAGGAGGAGGTGGAACCTCAGGGAACCTGTGGGAATCCCTGGAACAGCTGGCATTGAGGGTCCTCCCCCAGATGCCATGCAAGGAAGGGCTAAATGTTGATGCTTCTGGCCTTTGGCGGCTCCCCTCAGTGGAGGGCGAAGGCTCCCTCCAGCTCCCGCCAAAAACGGAGGGAAAGCATTTGCATATATCTTATATGGGTGCTCTGGGTAAGGAAAACCTTTTCCCCACCAGCCAGTCACCACATCCCTCTGGGTCTGTCATCCCTCACCCCCCAACTCCAGTTCACTCTCACCATTAACCCCCATCTCTTCCCAGCCTTTCTTCCAAGCTTGGCTTCATCACAACAGGCTGCCCCACTAGTAGTCCTTTCCTACTTACAGGTTACAGGAAAAGTGCCCAGCCCATGACAAAGTTTAATAGCTGGGTTCTGCAGTAAGCACTGGGTTAATATTTAGTCCAGAACATTTTCATAGTGCCTCATCTCTTGCAGAGATGCCCCTCTCCTACCCAGCTGCCCACAACAGCTGAGAAAGCTGAGTCAGGAAACTTGACCATTGTCTCTTCTGCTGGACTATCCTGTCACCCGTTAGGCACAAACTGCCTGCAGGAAACTAGACACCTGCTTTGGTCTTCTTCTTGAGGTCATTAAGTGTTGGTGTAGTATGTCTGCCAAATTCCTATTAATAAACCATCCTTTTGTCTGTCACAGAGTTATGCCAAGATAAAATGCCATTCCCATTCTACCACACATCATCTTTGTGTTTCATAAGTCCTAAGAGGGCTTTTCTTTTCTGTATCATTTCCTGATCTGCTGAGACTCATGCAGCTCTTACAAGAGGAAAAAGAATATAAAAATCAGTGAATAAGACAAATAAAGTTGCTGTACCGTTAGAGCCTGACTGTCCACAACATTCTCCCCTTGGAGGAGGAGAGGTCAGGGGAAGAGAGTATGCACAAAACAGTTGTTTTGTTTATTTTTTTTTCTTATAACTTTGAGAAAAAAGTAGGCTTTATGGCACATATATTATAGCCCAATGTGTTGCTGTGGAAATGTTCTGTGGCTGTCTTCATGGGTTCCTACTTTAGAAGTCTAAAATAACTGCTGGAGGGGAACAGAAGGGACAGATGAAATGGCAAAGAAAGCAAACTTCCTTCTCCCATCATTGAAACTCCTTTCACATAATGTTGCTTTTTACAAAGGAGGGGGGGAAAATGTATTTTTGTGTTTATAATCTATTTATTAAATACATTACCCCTTCTCTGTGTAGCACAGCCTCAATGAATCTCAATACATATTACAAAAGATGCTCTTAGCATAATTGCCTTTCAACAGATGCAGCAGCTGAGAAAGTTGCAGTGGGTTATTGAACCTCATCCAGCAGCACAAGGGAAAATAGCTTCATCATCCTGTCTCAGGCCAGCAATACACTGACTGGGACAAGAGCTACAGTTCATTTCTCAATCTTAGCTGAGAGTCAAGTCTTACTTGACTTATATTCAAGTTTTGGCCTCTATTGCACACACAACGTAAAATTTCCAGGGGAAGGGATTTATGAGTACCCAAAGTTTTACCAAAGGTCATGTCTGTATTGCTTTAAATTAGCTCAATTGCAATGACTGTTGCATTTCCACTGACCTTCCAAAAAAAATGGCAGGACTTGGCCAGTGAATCCAATTTAACTGAGGATATAAAGATGAAAATCATTTAAATACTGATGGGAAAACTCTCCTTCAAGTTTGATCTGTTTTATTTTAAATTAGGCTAACACAAATTAAGGACACTGTTGTTTTTCCAGAGAGTTTTCATGCAAATATTTCTTGCAGTGTATTTATTTATTAAGGAGACTGTTTCCATTGAATTTCCTGTGTCCCCCTGCAGGAAAGCCCACCTGCAGATGTCTTTCACTTCTATGAACCTCTAAGCAAAAGCTGGCAGACTGGAAGTCCTCAGACTTTTATGATGAAAGGAGATCCCTGACCTCTAGAGATTTCTCACAGATATATACTGGGATGGTGATCCCACAAAGCCTCGACTTATACCTCTGCCTCATTTTTCTCTGCGTTCAAGCATCCAAGAAATTATGAGTCCATGGGATCCTAAAATACTTAGGAAAAGGTAAGGCAATCCTTATGATTTCCAGATTTTAGAGGAAAATCAATAATTTTAGCAGCAAAGCTATGCAGAACTCCTAACTGCTTGTGCAAGTAAAAATTAACCTTGAGATGCTTGATGATTATGCAGAAAAGAACACCCCTGAGACGTAAAACTGATATAAATGTAAATAAGTGAAAAACTTTCATACTGGTTAGCAGGTATACAAAATATCTGGATGTAAGAATATATCCAGATTAACTGACTTTTTTTTTTTTTTGAAGGACACATCCAGTTTAATTGATGATGCTTGCTACAGGCTGTTAATTATCACATTGCCTCATTTATAACAAGAGGAAGATAAATACTAGGCATCAGCCACCACTGGAGGTCACTTTTGGTTTAGAAATCCTCCACTTTAACAGCCTTTTGGCAGCAACACAACTTCTGCAAAAGCAGAAAGGAGCACAGCAGGGGTTTGCAACTTGTTTGTAAAAATTTATTGGAAAATATTTCTTTCATTGTAAGATGTTTTGTAGCCTAGAAGGGATTCAGGGAGTTCTAGCAAATTATCTGCATGAAACAGCTATCCTTACTACATTTTTTACATAATACAGTTTTGCAATGTGGTTAGTTTGGCCTGAAACACGACATTAATAAATCAATGTACTGAAACAACAACTACACGACTAGGTTAGAATGAAAAAAGAGCCTGAAGAAGAAAATGTTAAAACTATTCACGTGATCCACAGATCAGATATCTGGTCCTTAGCTCAAAGCCTCCAAGTTTCTGGCTTTTGCTGCTGAAGAAGTAGAGGAGGAAACAAAAGTAGCAATATTCTGTGTCCTGAATTAATTTCTAGACTAATCCTGCAAAATCTTACTCCTCTGGGGGGGCCATCCGTAGGTGATGGCTTCAGAGGGAGAGTGAATAAAAAAGATTTTTAGACCAGCTGCCAATGTTCAGCCACTTTCTTTCTGTTGTTTTCTCATGTTTGCTCAGGCCCTCATGAAAGGGGGCTGCTTCTGGCCTCTCTTGCTTGGGAGCAGCCATGCAATCCCTTGGCCCCTTGTGTTGCCCATCTCTGTTGGGCAAAGGACAGTTTGCTCCGTCACCACAGCGGTGCCTTTCAGCAGCAGTGCCACAAAAACAGCATTACTGCAAGATCAGAATAAGGCTTTTGTGAAATTCAGAGTGCAGAAGGAAAAAAAAAAGAAGAGATGGCAAGAGAATACAGAAGCCACATAAATCTCTCCACCAAGTGTTTTCTTCTTGGCCTTTCTGAAGGAAGGATGGGAAGTTTACTGTGAATTAGCATATCTCCATGGCCTGCTAACAGTGCCTGTAATACAGTGCCTGCTGTGTACGAGTAAATGATTGCTCTGTTGTACTCAGGTCTGCGGTTTTGATGATGAACTTCCTGAGAGACTGTAAAGATAAAAATCACAGCTTGTCACTTGTGGAAGATTTAAGGAGCTATAACTTCTAAGTGGTACTGCTGAGGGATAAACAGGCTCTTGAGTCCTGCCCCTGAGCTCCCTGGCAGTGCCACAGGATTTCCATTGCTGAAACCTACACGAAACTCGCGCATAAGCACACGAAATTCCCACCCACGTGGAGACTCTCAAGGCCCCAGAGGGCACAATGCAAAGAGGCTCTGCAAAACTGGCCAGAGACCTTCTTTTGCCATTGGTCAACTTTGCAACGACACTGTTCCAATCTAGCAACGGGCAGTGGTGCAGTCATACAGAGAGCTTGAGGATGGTGCCGAAGGTACAACAGAAGGCACCACCTTCAGCTGGAACAATACAGACCACAGGTTAAAGGAAAAACAGTTTCAGGAACTTTCTTTTCTCTCTGCATTCATATATATGATATTATACTGGTAATTTCTCATTAAAATAGCAGCTGATTTTCCTGTGAGAGTGGCTACTGGTAGTAAAAGAGAGAAAATTAATTTTGAGGACAGTCTTGGGGTCAGTTTCCTTCCTCATCTAATGAACTGCAATCTCAGGTAGGATGTACCTTGGTTCTACTATGTGGTGAATTTAAACTGTGGGCTTGGGGGCTTGAGCTGTAAGGCAGCATGCCCTGGCAGGATGGGCATACACAAGGCTCTGCCCTTCTCTTTTCACCACTCCTTTACACCGCAGGCAAGCACAGCTTTGCTTTTTCTCCCATGCTCACTTCCATGCCTGTCCCTAGCCCTCAGTGTATGCAGCTCCATTTGAAATTTCTTAATCACTTCCAGCTCTGTAAAGGCAATGAGATCCATAAGACTGCTTACTTCCATCCCCTTAACACCCTCCATGCATACAATTTCGAGCAAAGTAGAAGACAGTTCTGTATTTCCTGAACCATTTTGCCATGGACACCCTTCTCCAATGAGATTCCAAGCTTGTTCCTATTAAAACCAGAGCACACACATTCTGTGGTGACAATACAAAGGTCCCTTTTTGTGCACACCCCATTATGGCAGCTGTGGTCTCATGGCTTCCTGGGTGGCAGCGGTGGGAAATGTTTAGCTGATGACAGCCCAGCCCTTTTCTGCTTGCTGATTTGGAGTAGAAGCTCTTTGGGTGCTTGCAGTCTAAGTGCCAGACTTCTGCCGTTTTTCAGGAAGCTTCTTCTTACCTCCCTGAGACAGGGGACTTTAAATGGAAAAAAGTTTTAACTTTTGCCATGACTGGTAAGAGTTTAATAAATTTTTGAATGCATGCGTCTGAAAATGGGTAGCAGGAAACAAAGACAGAATCATAGAATCATTTTTGTTGGAGGAGACCTTCAAGATCATCAAGTACAACTATTAGATCAATCACTGCTTTCAAAAATCTCAGATTTTAAGGCAACCTTCATTCTTGGGGATGTGTCTGTGCTTTCTGGCTGTTTGAACTGAGTTTTGTGTGTGTGTGTGTTCCACTTCTAGGCGTGTTTTGCACTTGCATCCTAGATCTCAGTGTAGGTTTTGTCAGGGCTGCTGGAGCTCACACCTGGGCTGACCAGTCCTTAGGCTATGGCCTTGCCATGGTGCAAACTGCTGCTCCAGGTGAGATTCAGCTGTCACAGACCACTACAAAGGGCAGGAGAGTCGGGAGCAGAGGGGTTAACACTCAGTTTGCATTTACGGCAGCATAAGATAAGTGTTATTACAGCAGTGCTCATCATGCAGAGAAAGGTCATCATGCAAAGTCAGTGTGGGTGAAAGGAACTGGGGGGCGAAGCAGCTGACAGCCTTGATACTATTTGCCTACCAGTTTTTGCCCTCATAGCCTTTCATCCCCACGGACCAAGCTGAACTTTCAAACCTATATTAAGACAGGGCAGTCTCTCTGAGACATGATCTCCAGATAGAGAAGAACTGCTGACCTCCAGCAACCTGCTCTAAATAAAACACCAAAGGACTCACTCTCCAGTGAGGTTCCCAGAGGGGTGCTCTGGGATGAAAAACAGTGAAGGGTCAAGGTTCAACTTACTGTTTGTTTTTCAGTAGGTAGGAAGGCAGTACACATCCTTGATGCTGAAGGAGAGGAGACCTGCGATGAATACCTTTGAGGCTTATTTACCCTTGGAAAAATACATCTTCCAGTTGCAGAAGCATAAGCCCTCTGTGTTACCCCAAGCACAGCAGGGTGAGGCCTCTGTGGGAGAAAGAAGCTCCTGCGTCTGGAAGGCCTGAAGTCTGCTCAGCAGGTGGCTGCAAAAAGGCCCACCAAAGTAAAGCAGAACAAGAGCCCACACCATGGACCCTGTGCACGGGGAGCCAGTCAAGACCTTGTGCCTTGAAGTGGTAAAGATCAGCTGCAGGTTGAAAAGCTGGGGGGAATCAGGGCCTGTGTGAGAGATCTTTCACTGGGGAAGGTCCACAAGATGGGGCAGTGCCAGAGGCAAGAACATTCCAAACTACAGGGACAGCTGGGAGCAGTCCTGCTCTCAGAGTAGCAAGGGGCATCCTTGCTATAAAGTGCACGAGACTTGAGATGACCACGGTCACCACATAAATGGGCTCTGATCTCCAGCTGGTCTGAGGTGGCACAGTAAAGTGAGGTGAATGCAGCCTCTGACCCTAGCCCACTCTCTCTGTATTTATGCAAGATAGCAGTTTTCTTGTAGTAAAAGTCTCACAGTGAGAGAGACACAGTTGGGTTTAGCTTTCCAAAGAAACTGATGCTAATTAAATGGTTAACCCCACTGGAATCTGTTAAATTGAGAACCACCTACACTGCTGGGTTAATGAGAGTGTTTTATCAATGACCCAGTAGTTTGGCCTGGGACTGGGCAGAGGTTGATAGAAACTTGCCCTTGAGAAGCCAACTTGTCACCTCCCCCATTGCAGCTTAGCTGCAGCTGAAGCGCTGGCAGCAGATGGCAACTTAATTGCAGCAAGGCTTTGCATTTCCGGAGGGCTTCTCCCAGAGGATCTCAAAATACAACATAAGCTTCAGGTTAAATTAACTTTAAAAAGCTGAGGGGAGGATGTAAATGAAGGTTACAGTTTTCAAATGTGCCCATTTACTCTGGGTACTCAGTATGAGCATCTCAGGGAGGATTTTCACAGACGCTCAGCCCTTGCATTTCATGTGAAATTTGTAGAAATTCCTCTGAACATGAAGTTCTCAAGCCAAGATCTCAAAACAAAGCTACCTGCAATAAGTGAAAACACTGGAAAATCAAACCTGAATTTTGCCTAAGGCTGTATGGGAAGTTTGTATTTGATTCACGAATTTGTAAAGATCTCTTTACATCTGCTATGCTTGACATGCTCAGTCCTGCTCTAAAATTTGATGGTAATAAGGGTGGGTGAGTACTTTCAATACCTCCTAGATATTTCTGTAATCAAATGTGAACAGCAGTGACAGCATCTGTTAGCTGAGCTACACAGCCTACACTATTTTATTAGTTATCAGGTAAAAAGACACCTTTATAGGGTCAAATTGGAAGAAACCATATGGAGAGCTTGGAGAATTTTTAATAATATTCTCCTTTCTCCACTGTGGTGTTTTTTGTGGTTTTGTTCTTTGGGTTTTTTTTCTTTTTGTTTGGTTGGTTGGTTTTGGGTTTTGTTTTTGTTTTCTATATATATTACCGATTTCAATGCCCAACACAAAATGTAAGTGAGAAAATCCTCCCATGGTTCAGCCACTGGGGCTGTTGGGGAGACACAGAAGAAGGGCAGCAATGTCCAGGA
>NW_008631706.1:23326-30280 GCF_000691845.1 Merops nubicus
AAGTCAGGCCAAACACCATGTCTCCATCCAAGATACTCCTTTTGCCTTGCTGAGTATGATTACTTTTTGCCCCAGACTGGAGGAGCAGAAACATTGTCCACACGTGACCCAGTAGTGGCCGTTAAGCTCCACAGCCATGCTGGGACCCTTCCACCCCAGCTGGTGTCTCTCCCTGGAAAGCAGCAGCTGTACAGCCTGACATGTCTCCCCCAGAGCAACCCCCCACCATCCTTCACTGGCAAAACAGCTGCCTGCCCCCCGGCATGGGGATTTCAAGCACATTTTTAGAGACAAAATAAATAAGCCCTGACTGAACTGGTGAAACAATGAGAAGGCTGGAATCCAAACAAACTGATCACTGGAATGAAGGACCTCCTTTCATGGCCCTGCCACCAGCCTTATCCCTGCACATCACGCTCATGCCTGGCTGCCAACAACAGCACGTGGCACCAGCCCGGCTGGCAGCGCGTGTCCCACGTGTGCCTGTCCTCACAAAATGTGCCCAGCACACAGCCACGCCGACCACAGCACCCCTTGGCTGCTGCTGTTATCGATGCTCTGTCGTGGCCCTTTGGCGCTGCGCGGGCACGAGCCCTACTGGCCCTCACCTCGCTGGTTTGCCCCAGCAGAGCAGAGCAGAGCAAACAGGGCAGCCCGGGGCCACCCTGCAATGCAGCAGTGGCTGACCACTGGGACCAGGGCTGAGCATGGTTTCACCGTGGTTTCAGGGTGGCACAGGCGAGTACAGGAATGATCCCTGCCCTCTGCAGCTCCCCCCAGCCCGTCTTGGTTGCTGGTTATGCTCAAATGTGTAATGGTTTGAAACCTGCTGCCCCTGGTGGGTGGAGGTCTGAAACCCTAAACCAGGTACAAGCCTGAATGAAAGGGGCGTACACCTGTCCTATTCCCACTCCCCTTTTCCTGTCTTCGGGATTTCCTGCCAAGGTCTATAAAAAGGGGAGAAAGGCACGCCTCTCTCTCTTCCTCTTCTTCTCTCTTCCTCTTGCTCCTTTGACCTTGCACCTGGGCACACGCTGCTCTGCTGCTCCCTGTGCTACACGTGGCCGTGGCCATCTTGGAGACCTGGGCCTGATCTACAGACTCTCCCCTGCCTCCATCCACGTCCAAGGATTGTGCATCCAGCTTCAATCCACCTCAATCCAGCGAGATCCAGCACCGGGGAGCCTCAGCACAGCATTTGGGTTTTGTATATTTGGAAGTTTAATCTTCCTTACCTTGTTGTTCCTACAACCCCCCTTCCCTGTTAAACCCCTGCCCTTCTTCCTTTCTGTACCCTGTTAAACCCCTTCCCTTCTTCCTTTCTGATCCCTGTTAAATAATACATTTCATTTTGTTAATCTTCAATTTGGTGCAAGGTTTTCATTACCCCTGCCTTCCTTATTTACCTCTCTATCTGGGAAACTGAGGGATAAGGGAGGTGGGACACAGTTCTGCCTTCTAACCGGGACAGAACAAATGTGATTGCCAGTCCCAATCCCAGCCCTACAGTGGTGAGATTGGGGCGAGTTCCTCACCAGTAACACGTGGTCCAGCTTGTCAGACCCTTGCAGACACTGTTTGCAGTCTGTCACCAGGAGGTTGTCACCAGTGGGAAGAAGGGTGTGGGAAAGTCAAAACACCAGTGGGACATCACTACCACATTTGTACTCCATCACAAGCCAGATCATTCCCCCAAGGCCATCATCTCCTCCCACCTTTGCGGGGTGCAACATGGGGATATGGCCAGTGCAGTGCTTGCAGGGGGCAGGGATGGAGGGGGGAGGCTTTGGTTTGCCCTTCCCAAAGCTACCCAGAATTGTGAAATAAGCTGTCCCCAAGATGAGAGAGCATTGCAGCATATAGCATACTCTCCTCATTAGATATGGGCTACCCTGGAGCAAGAATGCACTAGAGGTACCCACCTTTGCATGATCCATACAGAGTTCTGGCAGTGCACTATAACAATCACAAAGGATTTGTAATTATCTTACTTTCGCAGAAGTTCTAGAAAGGTAAATACTTAAGGCTAACGTAACCTAAATAGTCCAGCAGCAACCTGAGCTTCAGGTCACACTGCTCCAGTGGAGCCTTCCTTCTCAACATTCCCATTTCCAACAACAGAAATGAGTCACAATTTTCTGTTGAAACTCCAAATGCCATCACATTACCAATGACTCTCAAAAGTGGAAAAATACCTGAACTGCTTGTGCATGTTTTTAATGTATTTTTTTTTCTTGCTGGTTAATTTGTGTAGTTACCATAAAGCTGTCCTTAATATGTTTCTGTTTCAAGTCTAAGGGCACTTGTGTTTGAATTCTCGTACCACCATCCCCACCACGTTATATCAGCATCTCTCAGTGGTGAAAAATTTATTTGTTATCTTTCCTTTATTCCTCTTCTGAAAAGGACAGAGATGTACAATCTCATTCATATCCTTAGGGAATGAAAATACCAGTCTGAAATCATATTTGTATGATCCTCTTACAACATCATGGTAAATCAGAGGAGGGGGTTTAAGGTCTAGATGCTCACCAAAATAAATTTTTGCTTCTTGAAGCATGTAATTTTTTAATCACATGCTATGTTTCAAAGCCTAGGGCTTGTATGTTTATCTTTGCATACCTAGGGAGTATTTTTATCACAGAGATCTCTATTATGAGCTTTTAATATTCTCAAATATATGTATTCTGTCATCTTCTCCAAGGACCACAGTTTTCTCTGTACTCTATGATATATCAACATGCAGAAGCACTTTACCACACCTATAGAGGCAAATGGTCCTTCTTTTTTGAAGTCCTTAGCAAAAGCTCAGAGTCAGCAACTCCCAAAGGCCAATAGCAATAGTTTCAAATAATCTTTAGCACATCTGTTTCTATCAGAAATCCAATATGCATTATATGCTGAATAACACTGTTTATTTAACTTGTAGTGAAACTTACACGTGTTGGAGAAAAGATTGTTCCAGGGAGCAGTGGGATCGATGATTTCCCTTGGCAATTTAAGAGACTTATATGTGAAGGAATCTCTCAGAAGGAAACATAAGCTAAAGTACACATCATACAAATGCCATCTCCTACCTTGGAGACTTTTAAGACCCGTCTGGATGCGTTCCTGTGTGACCTGCCCTGGACTAGATGGTCCTGCTCTGGCAGGGGGGTTGGACTCGATGATCTTTGGAGGTCCCTTCCAACCCCTAACATTCTATGATTCTGTGATTCTGTGAATAGTCAAAATGTTGTCTAGAATATCCTAATTTTTAATAAAACTGGTATCCAGAAAGCCACTAATATTTGGAATTAAAAAAAAAAACAAAAAAAAAACCAAACAACTAAATCCTTGCCTTCTTTGTTTATCCTCGGAGTTTGGTCTGTATTGAATGTAGGTTAGATGTTGCTTAGTGCTTCATCCATCTGCTAACTAATCAGTACCTATCTCTCCACACCCAGCCTCCAGTCATTAGGGGTTTTTCAGAGGAGATAGAAGGTTTCCACTTATATTTAGTTAAGAAATCAACATCTATAAATTCTCTTCCTACCCATCAAAAAGAGACATTCACCAGTGCACAAATACTGTTGCTGGCCAGGAAACCTGTGTCCTGATAATTAGAACAACTGGTAAGCCTTTTCATCCTCCCTGCGTGTTCCTCCAAAAATAAGATTAATTTAAACCCATATTCCTGTCATCAGCTAAACAAACTTATTCTATGCCTTTTACCTTCAAAAAGTAATTGTCTCTGATAACTGGTTGGGTACCTGCAGGAAACAGCAGGTCCATACTTACACACACATCTGTGCCTGACCACAAATACTCAGAAACGATTTTACACAATGATATTTCCAGAAAAAACAGAGATGCATATGTCCATAAAAATATGGAAATATAAGGTTATTAAATGAAACCATAAATACTAATTTCAAGACATTTAATTGATTTTTAATCTCTTTAATGCTTTTCTAAAAAGTAATTGGAAGTTTTGGTTGTACCCTCCTCTCTTTTCCTGAAACAATTCCCAGATGAGTCAGCAGAGCAGTTCCTCTTTCCACTCGAAGCCATTTCAGAGTGAATACATCCTCTGTCAGTCCATCTGAAAGCTGTACTGACCCACATCCCCTCTAACAGCACTAGGCATCAAGCCCAGATCTTAAAACACAGGACCATGAAACCACTGTTAGTGGACCATCAGTGCAGATTATCTTTCCTTAAGGCAGCTTCTATCTTGCTAAAAAAAATTATGGCATGACCTTTCTGTATTTGCAGCTGGGGTCACACTGGCTCTTTCCTTAATGCAGACCTCCAGAGCAAACACCTTCTCTATTGTTTACATCGTTTTCCCACCACTGTACCTAAAAGCTATCAGTGCTGATTTACACAGCCAGTGAGACAACAAAGCAAATAGTACAGAATCAGTCAGGTTTTCTTGTAGCACCTGACATACACAACAGCAGTAAAAGAAGGTTTTCCCTACTTTTTTTTTTTTTTTTTTTAACGTCCACAGGTAGAACTAGAACAGACAATCGAACCATTTAGGAAACACAAACTTCCACAAGAGGGCAAAACAGCCGATATACTCACTTCTATCTAGGTTTACACAGCACAGATTCTTACTTTTTCTAAAGCTTTAAAATTATATTTATGCATCCGTAAGGCAGGAGCTCTTACCCAAGACCAGGGGGAGCCAGTTGGGGTCTCTGGCTGGTCATCCTCCTCAGATGACATCCTGAGCCGACCGTTTTCCCCCATTCTTTGCATACACTACTAAAACCACCCTTGTTTTCAGCCATATACAAAAATGCTGCCTTCAGTTCTAGCTGTTGACAACAAAGCTCCAGAGAATATAATTTCCCAGTGATAACGTTTGCTTGCTAATTTTACCTGCTGAAGTTCTTGGAAGCACAGTCAGAGCAAGAAACCTGAGCTCGGTAAACCAGATCACACTTTCCTTGCAACTGACTCCTCAAGTCCTAATTAAGTCTTAAGGTTCTGTGAAAAATTAGAGCCTGACAAGCACAAATTCACTTACAAACAGTCGGTATCCTTACTTTCACACAAGATTTGTATGGTCAGTTTTCTGAGTTATAAGTTCTGTGAAGAGAATATAAGGAATTTTCACTGCAAACAATTTATTACCACCATTAATCATATTTTATGTGGATTTTAAGGGTTTAATTTTGTTTTCAAAGCAAGTTCTTAATGACAAAATCTACTTTTGCCTTTCTGCACAGCTATATAACTCCACAGCCACAACTGCATGCATGTGAAGGCAGCACAGCTTTTCTGTTCTTCTGTGCCATCAAGTCTGAAAGAGGGCTATTTGCTTTCCCATTTTCACCTTTTGGTCTTCAGTTTCTGTAAGGTTTGGTACCAGAGTGTAGAATCCACTTATTATTGGTCTCACCTTATGCAACTTCAGCCAAACTTGCACTGATACCAATGAGACTTCTGGTTCTGTAAGAGGGGACTTCAGAGTCCAGGATTTTGAAATTGCTTCTGGCAGCTGACAGGAATAGCAGCTTTGTCACCAAGATCAGGCCTAGAAGAGGCTTTATGCCTGAACTGACCATTCATTCCCAGCTATCATATGTGTTCAGATTTACAATATTTAGCTTGAATTTTCTTATTTATTATTTCTCTGCTCACAAGGCATCTGACTGTGAAAAAAAATTGCTGCCAAAACCCCTGAACCATTCTGATACATCTCTGACTTTGGGCAAAGGCTTCTAAATCTTTCCACTGAGTTATATGATGAAATGGACTATTTATAGCAGACCACTGCAGAAGAGTCCTAGGGTTAGCTATGAGCTGATACGTATTATTGAGCAAATAAATATGCCCAGCTATGTTTGGTATTTAACTTTAGGCTATATATTTGCATATTCCTAAAAAAAAAGGAAAATAATTAAGTTATGGAAAAAGAAATTTTGGAAATATAGCATTGAGCAGAGAAATAGCCTGTTGACACTGTGGTCTCTCGTCGCTCTGAGTGCTACTAAGCTGGGCAGCATGTAAAAATAGAGAGGACTAAAAAGTGATAGCCCTCTCTGATAGCTGGCAGCCCATCAGGCATTGTTAGCTTGTGGTATGTTGTTTTCAACAGCAGCATCAGCTGTACTTGACCCTGTCATCCTCCTTATCCCCAACTACAACATGCAGAGCTTTTTAATGTCTGAAACAGTTTCCTGAAACGGTTTATTCTAGGATCTCAGGAAGAGATGTGACCTGCCAGCTGAGAGGGAAGGTCACTACTGCGTGGAGCTGCCTTTAAGCTTTGGGAACATGGTGAACAAGGTGTTATTCCTGTGCATCGACCAAAACTAACACAGCTGCCAAACTGCTGCAAGAGTCTGACACGGCAAAGGGAATGTCAGTTTGCATCATAGGACAAGCATCAGGTGTAGGCAACACACACTGTCAGTTCACTACAGTTGTTCCTTGGGCCTATGGGAGTCTGCTGGGCTGCCCTCAGCATCCCTTCTGTACTGGTAGGCAGCCCCGTGATGCCAGAGCTCTGACCTACTCCTGCCCCTGGAACTCTGCCACTCTGGCCCAGCGGTGCCAGTCCCCAGTGGACATCCCTCCTGATGGGTGACTTAGCACCACAGGATGTTGACTTGGAAGACATCTGGAAGAGACCTAATTTTTAGAAAAATGCATGTTTACTTAGACTCTTCCACGTTTCACACCAAAAACTCAGAATCTGAAATGGCCCAATAGCTAAGCAACTTCCAAGTTGTAGGCTAACACTTCCAAGAGAAAACAGCACAGCACTTAACTTACCAAGATGCTCAAGTTACTCATTTCTGTTGTACACCAAATGGTAAGACTGCAAGCACAGTAACCCATTTATTAGCTATCTGACAGATCACATTTTCTTTCTGGAACAATTTCAGGGAAGGAAATTCAGTACAATTCTTTTCATTTCAGCTAAACAGGGAAAAGCCACACCTAATGAATTTC
>NW_008631706.1:30311-42067 GCF_000691845.1 Merops nubicus
ATTCCTGCTTCTGCTGAAAGGTCTATTCAAACTTAAAAGATAGGACCCCTGTTTGTTGGAGTAATTTTCCACTGTCCCACCCATTTTTTCTGTTATATTTGCTTTCAAGTTGGGATGGGTAAGGATAACAATCTATCAGAAATATTGTTTAAATCATTGTAATACATTGCATAATGTTTATTGATAAAGTTCTTTAAGAAGTGGCTGTGCATTTTTCCCAGCATACTGTATTTTTGAGGCCTTTGTCATATTCTGCACCATCCAGCTTCAGGACCTTTCTGCTTTCACCAGGAAGCACTAACAAGTATGACCATTTCTTCTGTGTAACATGAATTATAGAATCACTGTGGTTGGAAAGGGTCTCTAGGATCATCAAGTCCGACCACTATCCCAACATTTCCCTAGCCGCTAGACCTCAAGTGCTACATCTATTTGTTTTTTGAACCCGTCCAGGGATGATGACTCCACCACATCCCTGGGCAGCCCGTTCCAGTGTGTAACCACTCTCTCAGTGAAGAAATTCTTCCTAATATCTAATCAAAATCTTCCCTGGCGCAACTTGAGGCCATTTCCCCTCATCCTGTCATCAGTAATTTGGGAGAAGAGACCAACACCAGCCTCACTAGAACCTACTTTTAGGTAGCTGTAGAGAGCAATAAGGTCTCCTCTCAGTCTCCTCTTCTCCAGACTAAACAACCTAAGTTCCCCTCAGCTGGTCCTCATAAGACATGTTTTCCAGTCCTCTCACCAGCCTCACTGATCTTCTCTGGACCCACTCCAGCATCTGAATGTCCTTCTTATACTGTGGTGCCCAAAACTGGACAGAGTACATCTGATAGTCTGATGTCCTGTGTCCAAGGATGTCCATCACCAAACACTTCTGATCAAGAAATCCAGAAATGGAGTAATAACTAGATGTAAAAATAACTTTGTCCATAGGTTTCATAAACTATGACAGTGGTTCCTAGCCAGTTCCCAAGGTTGCCATTCCCACCACCTGCTCCCCTTCCCACCTCCTCTGCTGCTGTGCCCACGCAGCCAGGCCACTGTCACACTGTCTCCTTCCCAGTGCTCCCTCGTGACCCCTGCAGCTGCTTTACCCTCACTCCCTTCCCATTTCCTCACTCTCGGGACTTCACAGCTTTGCTGCTACTTCCCCAGGTGGTATTTTCAACCAAAGACAGATGTGAAACACCAGGCAGGGCTGACACAAAATTCATGGAAGATATTCTTAGCCTCAGAGTGCACATAAGCTTCACAGTGGCTTCTGGGCTCCTGCTCAGCTCCTAGCCTCTGTGAGATCCTGAAGCAGCGAGTTTCACTGGACGGTCATGCCGTGGACACAGAAATCTGGATGTCGGTTTGAAGCATTGCCTAATGTTTTCACTGCATGACAACACAAGGCTAACAGGAGCCAACTTCTTCCTGCAAACAGTATTTGTAAGTGCTGTATCATGGGAAGGAAAAGAAAAAAAAAATGTAATCATCCCATAATAATTAAATATTGTAATATTAGCTCATGGTAGTTTTTGTGTCAATATTATTTTGTTGATCTGATAAGATTATGTCATCTTATTTTTAATGGAATAATTATTCAATTTACAGATTAATTTAAGGTATTTTAAAATACAGTTACCACTCTATTGCACTGGGACAGTATCACTCACCTAAAATAGTTTAGCTTTCTCCAGCCTGTTCACATCACAGCAGCTGTGGACAAAGCATATGGAACTGCTCTTCCCTATTTTCCTTCTGTAAGGCTTTTGTCTCATGAACACCCAAGGCAATTTATAGCACCTTGGAACCTAAAATAGGGCTATATTAAGAAAGCAAGAATAAAACCTGCCTTACACAGCTGCTGAGACGTAACTCTCCTGTTTTGCATCTCCTGCAGATGTGAGATTCAAGAAGCTGCATATTCAGCCCTAACATGAACTTAGTGGAGGATTTCAGACTGTGTGTTTGCAAAGGTACCTCCTGCATAAGTATCAGGTGATGCAGAATTAATCCAGTGGTTACTGCAATTCCTTGTGAGCCAATATCTCTTCTCCAAACTGTTAATGGTCCCTGTAGGATTCAACAAGTAAAAACTCACTTTCCTATCAATCCTATTTTCTCTAAGCATAAGGAAAATTTTTAAGTTGCTATTAACAGTGCCACTCAACATTTTCTAGAGCACCTCAGCACACACTGTCAGAATAATATTCAGATTTAGTATATTCAGAATACTGTTCAGAGTTTAAGTGGATAACCAACACATAGATCATGTAATAAGAGTGAAGAAATTTCCTTCTGTTTATATTACTATGCAAATCTAAATCAAACATTTCAATGTTCTTGAGGACTTTAATCAAAACCACATTTACATATGAAGCAGCTTTATGAAGGCTTTGTTAAAATCATGGCCATTGGTTTTAAATGTCTTTTTCTCACTGAGCAGGAGTCTTGTTGTTATATCCAACACCCCACCACTCCCTTACCAAATAACATGTCAACAATGGGCAATGCCGACAACTGGACTTTTGCCTCAAAACTCCTGGAGTTGTGTCCTCTACAGTCATCAATGTTTGTTTTGGGGCTATCAGAAGAGGGCTGGAAATATTATAAAAGTTTTTGCAAATTACCAGAACCACTGAATATTTCTTCAACTGAAGACTGGAGCTGAGATAGTGAGTAGAAGACAGTCAAAAGGCAGAGGACATGTGGTGCTAGTTTTACTTTTCATTGAAGAGCTACATTGTTAAAGAAATAGGAAAATGGAAAGAATAGGGATTTTATTTCACACTAGCATAGCCACTCCATTTCAGTGGCAGCTGATGAAATATTAAGGGTGCTTGCTGAGGGATGGAGGACAATGTGTGAGCAGAGGACTCAGGCAGGAGGACGGAAAGGCCGAGCGGTAGCCATGCATGGCAGGTGGATTGATCTGAGCAATAGCAGAGGTTGATCTTTAAGGTAATTGTAATGTGTTATGACTCTGAGAAACAGCTCTGGCATGGTCATATCTGCTACAGGTGCCATAGAAGAGGCTGGGGAACAGACCCCAGGAAGGAGTGATGTCTTGTGATCCCCTGCTAAGCCCAGCCCAACAGCCTGTGGCAGATGGTCAGGATCTGATGAGCTGGGTGCTCACGCCACCCATCTGAATTCCTCCTGACATGGAAAACATGATTCTTTCACACTGCACACAGCTTCTGCCCAGGGTCCTTGTGCCCCAGCAAACACTTCCTACTGCAGCCAGGAGCCTTGCTTGTCCCCCAGCTTCTCCCACGCTGCTGGAAGAACAGCTTCCATGCTGTTCATAGCCCCCACTTCCCATGTTCTCCATTTTCCACCCTGTAAAGCTCTCCCCCAACCTTTCCTTTGGGTTGTTTGTCTATGACTTGTACCTCCTTCTTTTTGTGGGACTGATACATTTCACCACAGATTGTCACGGGTAGAGCCTTTGAAAAGCATCCCTCTCTCAAGGAATACTTAGCAGCTGCTTTTAGATGCAGAGTGGGAGCCAGGATCCGTACATTCCCTCCTACCACAACGGCAGGCACCTGCTAGGGAAGGATGAAATCCTTTACATCCTCTAGTGTTCAAATCCTCTGTAATGCCCAGATGATTAGATACTGGACATTAGTGCTTAAGTGCTTGTGAAGAGTGCTTGCATAGTGGTGAGAGGATGGTAAGAAGGAAAATTATGTCACCTTCCCAGTAATCTTTTCTGTATTTGGATACTGTCTTTTGCAGAAGCTGAATCATAAATTATTTCACTCTCTGACACCAATACAGAACGTGCTAACAATACCATCTGCAGGTGATAACAGTGCATGACTAAGCCAGCAAGGGAGGAAGGCAAGAACAAGGTAGAGGCTTTAAGAAGCCTGCAAAATCATGCAGGCAATGCCTTTTATTCTGTTTCCTACTACATTATCAAGACAGGCCATGTGATGGAGAGCTCTATGTGCTTCTTGCCACATCCAAAATAAGAAAGGGAATACTTAAAAAAATTGTGTGCATAATGGGTCTGAAAAACGGTGGTTCTGTTCCACAAAAGGCAAGGCAAGAAAAGGGTTCAGCTGGAACCTGGGTCACCAGCCCTACACGTGCACCCATCGTAAATAACTGCTGCACAAAGTAGTTGCAGCACAGGATGCCAGTCCCACCAAAACAGATTAGCATTTACTTATCATTATCTGTATTACTGTATCACCTCAGAGTCCCAGCTGGACACAAACCCTACATTGTCCCTCTCCCTGAAAGGTGACACTCTAAGGAAGCTTAGCTTGTAAACTAGGTCAGGGATGAAGAAAATTTTGGATAGAGCTCTGGAGAGTGATTCTCCATGACTTGGCCACCATTATTTTTTTGGCATTCTGTGAAAAAAAAGTGTCATATTTTTCTACCATGTTGGGTGCATAGCTAGTTGCATGATGGGAAGTAACTGTATTTTGATCACGCAGTGAGTGCATATCTGGTCTTTTAACAAGATGTTATAGCGTCCATCAGACAATGGGCTGTGTTATGAAGTTTTACCATATGTGATTGCTTATTTATATACTACATGATGCAGAATGATTGCACCTCATCACATGATAAGACACATCTTGTGAGGCCGGGTCCTGAGAATCTTATCCTGTAGACAGGATACAGTAGCTAGGTAGGTCATGAAGTAAAAGGTTAATGGTAAAACAAAATTCAGAAATACGATGGTTTCAGCCCACTAGCAGCTGAATTTTGTCTATGTTTTGGAGACTTTAAGGCAGAATACAATATTAAGAAAAGGTGTGACTGGTTTTTAGTTAATTATTATGCTCTTTAGGCCTTTTTTTGAGTTTCTTGGATAAAATGGATGTCTAAAGACTTGCAAAGCAGATCTCAGAACTAAAACACAGGAAAAGCTGACAGTTGTTATAAGTTGCTAAAGTATTTGGTTGCAGAAAAGGAAATTTCAATCTGTTGTCTTTAGTTTTGACTTCTTGTAAAAACCCTTATACCTTTGAGGCTGCAGGCCATTAAGCAGTACTGTGTTTTCTCTTCATCAGTTCAGAGCATTCCTTAATTATATTAACTCTTTTCAGCCAGCCCTTTTCCTTTTTTCTTCCCCCTACAAAAGTGCACTTGAAGGTCCTGCACATCACCAAGACAGATGTCCATGCAGCATGAACTTTATTTATAAAGGATGGATTAGACATGAATGTCACACTTCTATAAAAAAGTTTAAATTAACTAATGAACTGGTGTACACTGGACAGGTAATACTATTTACATAAGACAATGCATGCCTTCCTTCCCAAAATTTAAAGTGAATTCTCACTCTGAAACAAGGACAATGAAATACAGAAACACACTGATTTCTAGCAGTTACCTTGTAAATAGCGATCTAGGTCTTTCAAACTTACAGGATTTATCTTTTCCTTGTAAATGGACCTAAATTAGGTCTTTGGCATTGTCATACTTACATCTGCATTTCAAGGCCACTACTGTAATTGGCTCAGCCACTTAATGGCATTTCATCTGTATAAAATCAATGATCCTTCCATTGGTGCATCCAGCAAGAAAGGACTGCCTGAATATTAGGTGTCTTCTGACAATATCTGTGCTCATCCTTCCCTGCACCTGGACTGTGTGAAGTTAACACTGATTCTATAAAGACAAAGAGGAAGTTTACAACTCAGCAAGTATTTCCAAAAATCTAGACAAAGACCATGATCACTGATTTCACACTTATGACACATAAAATACTGTGATGCCTGGTGCCATTCTAGAACATGCTTTAGATTTCCACATGCATTCCTTAGAGATGTAGTCTCTATTTTATCACTCTTTTGAAGCACCTTGGCAAGAAAATATCCCCAGAAAATGTATTTGGAGTGTTTCAGAAACATCTCTGCTTCCTTGAGTGCATTGGGCCCAGCTTAGTGTCTGCAGCCAGTGCAACAATTTAATCAGAAGCCAGAAAACAGCACTGTTCTAGATGGAGTAAGTCACTTGCAGGTCAGTCTCACCATTTGACCTCTTCAGTTACTCCAGGTAATTTTGGTTTCAAGTTTAAATGTTCAGATCTCATTTTAAAATCTACTTTCTTGGCTCTCTCCCTTATGCTAATGAAACCAGCCATAGAATTATATTTCTATCCCAAGAGCCCTGTATAGTAAAACTATCCAGCATGGCAAGTATTCAAAAAATTAAGGCTCCAACTGAGTTCCCACTGTTAAAGAAATATACTTTACAAATCTTCATATAAAAAACCTGCCTGGATCAATCAGTAGCAGTATACTACAAAACTGTAACTATTTCTCTTGCCTTCTGCCAACTGTGAGATAAATAAGACTTGTAAACAAAGTTTGCTTCTAAATTTACATTTCCTATGTCTGGAATGTACAAAACATTCTCTAAAACTCTTGCTTATGAACTTGCATGTGGTCTTTTTTGTCACAAAAGAAGTGCACTCTTTGACCTCCCTTCTGATCCAAAATTATTTCCACCACATGGAGTAGTAGGTTTCTGCCTCTCTCAGGAACTATCAATGACTTCCATCAGAGAATTAAATTATAAAAGTACTTTCAATGTTTGGAAATATGAGCATAAATTGTCTGATTAGGCAACATTCTAATAAACAATGGAAAACAGTCCCGTTTCTGTTCAGAAAGGAGAGCCTCTCAAAAGTAATTTCATGAGCTGGCAGCAATTAGTCTCTTGCATCAGTCAGGAAACGTGTGCCCGCTGAGTTAAACGTGTCGCCCCGTGAGGAGGAAGAGTGGTCTGTCCTCCCTGGCGTTGGCGGTCTGGAACTCGTCCCGCAGGCGGAACTGCCATTCGTCCTCCAGCTCCAGCCGCACCACGGTCTGGCGAAGGGAATTGCGGTCCTGGCAGATCACACACAGCGTGGCACCTGAGCAAGCAGTTGAAAAGAAACCCCCGTGAGTATCTGTTTTGTTCTCAAATCACCCAGCTCCACCACACCTTAGCATGCAGAACTCCACCACTTCCACAAAAGCTGTTACAAATGGGTTTGGGAGAAATTTAAGACACTCATGTAGGACTGAAGGGGCCATGTCCAGCTCCCTATTTATCAGGATCTTCTTGTGTAGCAAGTTATTCATCTAGGACTACATTCCCTGCTTTTTAAGGTAAGGAAGGGTAAAACTATCAGGTCCGAGCAGGTGATGACACGTCCTGGCAGAAAACAAGATAAACCCCTACATCCATTACTGTTCTAGCCCTTCTGATCATTATCTGGTTGAACAAAAACCTAACTCAGAAAAACGCAGCCTAAGTCAATCACCATGATGGCTGACTAAGCTCTTTGTGCTTTGCTGACTCAAAATGGTCTAAACATGTCTTAAAACTAATCACAAACTTTAACACTTTTCAAAATGGTAAACCAATGTGCTGGCAAAGAACAGCCTGGTCTGTATGGCTATGGACACAGGCAAATCCAGAATGCCAAAGTAAGAATTAGCCTATTTTAGTAAACAGTATCAACTGTCTTGACTCACATGCTGATACCATTTTAAGTTGCATGCATGATTTCCTGGCTTCTGAGAAAAGTGCTCAATTAAAAGGAAGTAATTACCTCACCAGTATTCAATAATCTGAATGAGAGATGTTGAGGTAAGTGGAAATGCCCAAGATAAAAAAAAAAAACAAAAAACAAAAAAAACCACTGAGAATATAATAAAAAGAAAAAAGACAGTCACGTGGTGTTTAATGCTCATGTGGCAGGTTAGAAAATCCAGCAGATTGCCAAGGGAGATGCAGAAATCCCAACTCAGATACATGTTGTACTACAGACTATAAAAATTGTTCGGTTTATGCCAAATGAAACTGATTGATAGCCTGTGGTCACTCAAAAAATGTAGAAGAGAAGCACTGCTTTCATTTGCCATTACTGTGATAGCCTTCTCAGAGAGACCACAGGCTGATTAAGATGTGGACACTGCTCCAGAATGAGCATAGACAATGACACCCATGACTTCAGTGGTGTGTGCAGGTAAATAGCTCTGTATACTCCAACTTGCACTTTGCTACTCATACCTACATGAAACTGTATTAAATGCAACAAAGAACACAGCAGTTCATAACAATTCTATTTCAAGAAGGCGTTTGCCACAATGTTCTTCCTCCAGTGACAGTAATAGCTGTGAGTGAGACAAATCCCCAGAGCACTAAATGCCTAAGATAGCAGCAGAACAATACAAGTGCCCTTTACAGTGTGACTGCCTGAAACACAAATGGAAGTTGTCTCCACTGCTATCCACCATCATAAGGACTACATGGAGAAGAGGGTTATTAGGCATAAATGAGGCAGCTTCTGTTTTCAAGGATAGTAAACAGATTTTGATGGAGGCTTGTTCATCACAGATTTCCTATTGAAAATTAGAAAACCTGTAAGGACACAATAGGTAAAGGCTTCATACATAAATCTTAAATACTCAGTTTTCAAACATAAAGTTAGGAGTTATACATATATGCTAGGCATAAAAATGTAGATCCAATATTCCTCCATACTTAGAAATCTGCAGATTATAGCACTGCTATATACTAGTTTCCTACAGTACAGAGCCAGCATAATCAAGCATCAAAGATGGGTGAGACCTATAAAGAAAAATATGAATACAAAGTGTATTTTCTATTTTCATATAAAATACATTTTTCCCCATGTTCCCGGAAACCAGGTCATAAAATTCTCTGTAATAAAATTATTGCATCTCACCTTTAAGAAAATGAAACTTCTTCAAAAAGCTAGCTACAACAAAGGAGTCACAGAGGTATAGTAGGAGTCCACTGAATGTCAAACCAGAGGAACTGATATTCAGAGAGTGAGGCCGAGAACTCACATAGCAAACTGCAATCTGATTGGGAGAAGGGAAGAAAAAACAACCTAAATTTTCCAAGCTTGCATATAAAACTAAAGCTTGATACCAAGCTTTCAGTTATTTGCACCTGATTCAAATTCAGACTTGCTCTCCAACTCCAAATATTGTGATCTTTATAGTTCCTTCCTGAACATACCCCTACTTATTAAAAATCTACATAAAAGCACTATTCATAACCATGTATTAGTCATTACTATTCATTCCTATTATTACCATGAGGTTTAGATATGATAGGGTTTGAAAGCTGCAGTAACAACAGCTCCCCACAACCATAATGCTGTGACATGGCTTCAAACTGGAAGAGGGTAGATTTAGATTAGAAATTAGGAAGTCCTTCACTATGGTGGTGGTGAGATACTGGAACAAGTTGCTCAGGGAAGCTGCAGATGCTCCATCACTGTATGTGCTCAAGATCAGGTTGGACGGGGCTTTGAGCAACCTGGTCTAGTGAAAAGTGTCCCTGCCTATGGCAGGGGACTTGGAACTGAATGATCTTTAAGATCCCTTCCAACCCAAACCATTTTATGATTCTATCACCTGCTCAGCAGTTCATCTACACAAATAAATATAGTAACTGTGCAGCTGGTCACAAAAAGAACCCTTTAGAAATGTCTAATTTAATTTACATTATGATACGATTACTCAAGACAGTAGAGTTGTGCATATATGTAAATGTGCACAGTTTCCTCTTGTCTATTTTGTTTTTATGGCTACTCCCCAAATCCAACAGGAACCAGGAATATTTACAGCACACTTTCAGAATTTATAAATTTTAATTAAGGAATCTTCCACACATGAGTTTGTTTGCAAAATGCCATTGTATTACTTAGATGGGTCAGACCCTCATCTGGCATAAATCAGCATGATTCAGCAGAGCGAGGTTGACCCGCAGCAATGGAGACTCTGGCCCAGGATGCCCATGTTTATCCAGAAACCTTCAGTCATATTATGTCATATTCCAGCTCAGGTAACGATTCCAGAAATGAATTGAACTCATTTTATGTGCTGAATGAGTTAGAGCTGAAAGGATGTAATGGATGAAGACAGTAGAAGTATGATGCCCTTCCACAGAGTTTGTTTCTTCAAACATGTTGAGAAAATAGATCTGTAAGAGTGTAGCCAGAAAGGAAATTAAAAGATATAGTTCAAAATGTTCTGGGAGCAGCATATATGGCAAGGCCATACACAGCTATTTTGGTAAAGAAGTTTAGTAAATCCAGCAAGACTGAACTTCATTTAGTATTCAAGTCAGGTAGAAAGTAAGAAAGTTTCTCTCTCTCGAATAACAATGACCTTAGTATCACATTTCTATCTGACCTACATTTAAGTATGACCTTGGCTTTAGATCCAAATTCATCAGAGGGAACCAACAGCTCCTGAGATCTAATGCAAACTTCTCCCATTCTGACTGTTTTCTTGGTATTTCCTTCTCTGCTTCACCTTATCAGTCAAAAGTGAACTAAAACATTTGTATTTTGAAGTGCTTTCTGAAGGCTAGCTAGTGTTTGTAAAACTCCATTGTGGAAGAAATTTGCTATAGGAAGGGCCAAATTATAGTAGACTGAGAAACACTTCATAAAGAAAATGTGCTTTGTGTCAATTCAGAATCTAATACAATTTACAGACTGCATGAGTACTTAGGACAACTCCAGTATTGTTCTCCATCTCCATGTACTTTACTTGTAACCTCTAATAATACCTCTATGGGACTAAGAATTTGATTATAACACTATAGGGATCTAATAGCTGATTCTTCCAAAGCTGTGTAACAGTTATCGAGGAATGCATCAACAAACTCATCCAAAACATAACCTACACATTTCTAGAGGTGCTTGAAGATTATTCTGTTCAGTACCTGTGGTCCTAAGTTAAGGTAACAGTCCACAGATAGCACTGGATGGCTATAATTCTTCAGGGAGAGAGGGAAGAAGCGATGGCTGTGATACTGGAGGTATTTTTCAAGGAGCAACTGAGCAGGTGCTGCCAAGAAGGTATGCTTGCTGTCAGGAGCACAGATGTACTGAGCAGGGGAGATTGAAACTGGAGTGTCAGATACCTATGAAGAAAAAACATCTCTGGTACAGCTCAATCCTGATCAATCAAGCACTTATCTGAATTTTGGTTTGTATTAAATATGTCTCTATCTTACAAATTTAAGATTTATATAAGAAGCAAAGTCATTAAGCCAAAAATATCTGTTACCAAAAAAAGTCTCCGCTTCTCAGAGTTATATTGGTATCTATAGAGTCTTTGAGGTTTCTTCTTTGAACCCAGAGTACTCCTACATAGGAAGTCATATGAAGATGAGCAATTCAATAGCTATAGATAAAAACCTTATAGTGAATGGTTACTTGGGTCCTAAAAAGACACTTTAGGTGTTTTCAAAAGTTTTAAAGGAAAATTATTAAGGAAAGATGCATTTATGCCAAAAATATTGTAGATTTCATAAATAAATAACAAAAAACCCCACACATACAGCAGACATATCCCATTACTGGCAGTTTGTGATGCGCCAAAATACCTCAGCTCTCCTGGTTACAGGGTGCAAAAAAAGTAAAACAGGATTTAAACAACAATGAAACAGAGGTCTCAGTTCCCACCTTAGACTTAATGTGGAAGGATCGCTGTCCTCCTACTGCAATTTGCTTTTTCATGACACTGAAGAGATTGAACCGACAGATGAGAAGGCCCGCACTGTGGACTCGCAAGTTGAAGTCAACATCATCACACATAAATCTGGAAAGAATAAAATCACAGCAGTTCAGAGGAATGTTTCTTCTCACACATTAACAAATGCAAGCACTAAGGGCTTTTGATTGGCACCATAGAAAGGACGGGTGTCAAACATGCTGACCCTCCATAAGCATCTATCTGCCAGGGAAAGAG
>NW_008631706.1:42098-43030 GCF_000691845.1 Merops nubicus
CCATAAACCAGGTGAGAATGAGTTCAAGGTCAGAATGAGGGAGGGAACCACTTAGTGAGTGAAAGGACTAGAAAGTTAGAGGAAAGTGGAAGGAGAATGGTAGTGAATTGCCAGGGAAAATACGTAGGAGTAATTTTTTTTTGTTTTCCTTTTACAACGATAATGCAATCACGGAAATTAGCCATATATGTTACTATCCCAAATAAGGTCAAGGAAATTAAATCCTTTGACTTTCAAGGAAACAATGAGGCCTAAGATTTGACGTGTTAAATGCGCAGAGGCCTCTGACTACTCATTTTACCCTTAGAACAAGAATATCCAGTAAATTTTTCAATGTTCCTCTATAAAAATAATGTCATTTTACATTAGAGACAAAAGCTATTTGAAGACAAGGAGCCTTTTCTTAATACAACAGAACTACTGAGACATGGGAATAAATTAAGCAGAAAGAGGCCAAGCATCCCTGAACTAAATTAGACCCATTTTAAAAATCAGATGGAGCAGATTAAAAGGCAAACCTCTAAAGCTGACTGAATTCACACACTCTGGCCTTTGGAAAATTCAGAATCAGTTCTACATTTTAAATTCATATATTACACAGCAAACAGGATGGTGTGAAGAACAGCTGGATTAATGTCTAGGACTTGGATTTAAGAGAGCTGAGCAATTATTGCAACAATCAAAATCAGTAAGAAACATGGCATTTAATTATAGGGTTTTAAAATCTTGTCTTTGATCTTAGTAATATTTACAAGAATATTTGATATCCCTGACTGCCAGAGTGTCAGTGTTTTAAAATGTACCTTTTTCCTTGCCAGCCTGGGCTTGGAATGTCATACAATACTTTAGGCTCAACAGCACCCACACAGTGGATTCTGACGAGCCATTTGTGGTTTAAAGACACAGGCAGGAAGCGTGTGGTGTGATGGGGC